>NC_140826.1:3852500-3932500 GCF_050613455.1 Vespa mandarinia | reverse complement strand
AGGGGTGGGGATAGGAACGTTCGAAGGTGGAAGGGAATAGAGAACGGTGCGACGGGCCCTTCATAGGGCACGCGTTCTATACCAAACAGTAACCTAGGAGAATTCGTGGGGACTTAAGCGAAACAGGGCACGCGACGACTACCTGATTCCTCCTATTTCATCTCCTAAGGAAAAAAAGAAATAAGAAATAAGAAAGACACCGTCGTCTTCCCTCTCTCTCTCTCTCTCTTCCTTTCTCTCTCTCTCTCTCTCTCCCTCTCTCTATTTCTTTCTTCCTTTCTTTTTATAATTCTTCCCATCCTTGAGAATTTCATCGAATATTATTCTCCTTCCGCCAAGCGAACTCGTAAATTCAAGGACACTCGTGACATTTTTTTTTGTGTTCTCCCTTACACACACACACACACACACACACGCATACAAAAAAAAAAATATATATATATATATGCCACATCTCTTCCCTTCTTCTTTCTCGAAAGATAAAGAAGCCACGTGCCAATAACGTTATCCCATCGTCTTTCAGCGGCCCTTTAAGGACCCTTCGAGTCTATCCACACACCTCCGATATCTAAACGTTCCTACAAATTCTTTTGGCCAAGTGTCACACATGGAACACCTAGAGCCAACTTACCGTACGATCACTCGCGTGATTCTAAGTGCCGATGTGCTGTGTTCAAGGTGATCCCTTGTGTTCTACGAGAGACGAACTCGATCGATCGGTTATGAAACGGAGACGTTACAAGTGTCGCGGAAATAAGCCAACACTTTTTAGGTAAGGAATTATGTTCGAAAACTCAAAAAAAGAAAAAAAAGAAGAATAGAGAAAAAAAAAGGGAAAACATAAAGATGAAGAAACAAAACAAAAGAAAAGAAAAAAGGGGAAAAGAAAAAAGGAACAAAAAAGTCTCAATGTTAACAACGCATAGAAAATGATAATTATCTTCTGTCTAGTCGTTGTTTTTACTTTTCTTCTGTTTTGTTCTTTCTCTCCTTTTTTCGTTTGTTCTCTTTTCTTCTTCTTCTTTTTTTTCCTTTTTTTTTTGTCAACACGTCGGAAAAGTTACATCGAAGTTCATAATTGCAAAGGAATTTAAAGAAGATCCAATGTCAATTTTCTCTAATCGTATAAACAATTACAGTGTAATTGTGCGCGCGCGTGTACGTAAAAGTATGTGTATGTGTGTGTGTGTGTCTGTGTATCGTGCGCGTTTTTCTTCTGTTTATCTTATTCAGTTTCGTGCGCGTTCAATGACAATTTCGTGGAAAAAAAGAGCCAAAAAAAAAAAACAAAAAAAAAGAAAAGAAAGAAAAAGAGAAAGAGAAACAAAAAAGAAGCAGAAAAAGAAGAAAGAAAAACATAAAAAGAAAGGAAAAAAAAAATAAAAAAAAAAAGAAGAAAAGGAAAAAAGACGAGAAAGAAAGAAAAGAAGTCTACGATAGAAGTTTGATTTTAGTTCGATCAGTGATATCTATCAATTATTCCGAAAGTTTTCGATAAACCTCCCAGCCCTCCTCCCCCACCCGTATAATTCTATGTCTTTCTATCTTTCTCTTATTACTCAAGGACAATAGGAGAGAAGATAGAAGAGCATGGTTCTCTCTTTTGGTAAGGGGTCAATGCACTCTTGGTATAGCCTATGAGGATAGACACAAAAGACGAGTAATACTGCTCGTCGTTCTGAATTAGTAATTACCACGTTTCTGAAATGCATATTCGTACTATCCTCCGAATTCGTCCCTAGGAAAGTATGCGAGGGGTGGGTGTATATATCTATATATATATATATATATATATATATATATATATATATATATATATATATATATACATATATATATATATGAGTCATGTGCGCTCCCCGAAACGTCTCCCTTTTTCAACCGCATGTCCATCGAGCATAGGGCGTACCGTCGCGCACGTCTCTTTCGCCAAATTTCTTCTTCCTTTCTCACCCTTCGAAGCAGTAGTACGAAATGCCCCGTTACTCCTACTTCTCTCTCTCTCTCTCTCTCTCTCTCTCTCTCTCTCTCTCTCTCTCTATTACTACTCAGCCCCTTAGATCATCCCTCCTGTCCAACTAAAATCGTTAATATCCTTCGAAATTAATATCGTCGTATCCAAAATGTTTAGCGGTGTTCGAGGTTTCGAAGAATATTTTCAAACGTTCAAGACATTTATCATCAAAGATACCTGCTTATACATCGCGATCCACGTATGGAGATATGATTTTACCTTTTCTCTTTCTCTTTCTCTCTCTCTCTCTCTCTCTCTCTCTCTCTCTCTCTCTCTCTCTCTCTCTCTCTCTCTCTCTCTTTTGATCGAGATGATCAACGACAAGTTTCTTATATATCGATGGATATATGTACAGGATGATCTTTTGGAAAATGTTCGATTATTTTGAACGTATTATTAGGATCGTGAAAGAAAAAAAGTAATCGACGATTACAGAGAGAAAAAGGAAAGTGAAGAAAAGATAAAGTAAGAGAGAGAAAGAGAGAGAGAGAGAGAGAGAGGGAGAGAGGGAGAGAGAGAAAAGATCGAAAGAGAAAAGTAGAGGAATTTTGATAGAAGTTTGTACGATTAAATTACATGAGTTTCTCTGTCGACAGAGGGAGAAGATCTGACGTGGAACGAGAGAGGGAACTCTTTGGTAAGAGTCAACATGTCGTCGACGATGGCACAAGAGACGACGATATCGGATCTCACGGAACTAGACAGCGACGGAGGCTCGAGTTCGGAGGAACGAGATTTGAGAAAACGTCTTCGCGGAGACGCTGATTTTGCTGGACCGAAGAAGAGACGAAAGCAAACGACACCGGTAAGATTTTCATCGTCCTTGATGAACGAACTACAGGAGGAGTCGAACGAAGACGAGGAGGATGATGATGATGAGGAGGAGGAGGAAGAGGAAGAGGAGGAAGGAGAATTGGACGTTGACAGCGAAGGTAAGCTGTCTTCGAGATCACCGAGTCGTCATCATCACCACCTTCATCATCATCATCACCATCTTCATCATCATCATCATCCTTCGATAAAAGATGAAAATCTAAACAACGAATTTCGTTGTCAGTATTGCGGTCAATTTCTCGATAGCAAGGAAACGTTGAACGTACATTTGGATAACGAGCACGGTGCGGCGACTAATCAAACGACTAATCATCTATTGCAAAACAGATCATCCTCGGCCGTGATAAAATTGGAAGGATCGAACGATCATCAATCGGAGAGTCCCGTTAATCTATTGACCGTAAAAAATTTCGCATCTTCCTGGTTGAATCAGCAACAACAACAAAACGTCCAATCGCAAACGCATATACAATCGCAAAACGACGAGCCATGGCCAGGGCCATCGAGTCAATTGGCAATGAGCAATCATTTGCAAGCGTTAACTGGATTCCCAGGTGCTCTGGGTTCGTATCTTCCTTTACCGACATTTCCATTGCATGCCGATCCAACGCATATCCCAAGAACGTCCATACCTTCCGCACCCGTTAGGATCTTTAATCCTGAGGCTTATTGCGATTTATGCAACAAAGAATTTTGTAACAAGTATTTCTTAAAAACGCACAAGGCCAACAAGCACGGTATTTACGTTGATTCGCCAGGACCTAATACGACCAACGATAATAATAGTGCCAACGTCCTTCCATCGCAAATATTCCCGAGCGGTGGTTTTACAAGTACGTCGATTAAATTGGAACCGCCGGCTACGCCGCCGATGCCAAGCGTTCCGTGCGACGTATGTCAAAAACGTTTCAAGAACGACGAATCGATGAGAAAGCACAAGCAAAAGATTCACAACGAGTCGATCGAGCAAACGGCCGATCAATCTTTGCCTGCTTCGCAAAGCGAAGACGACAGGGAGACACCGCGCAGTAGTCCTGGCGGCATAGAGACCCTGTTCAAGCAAGAATTTGGCATCGAGCAAGAGGATACGACGTTTATGCCAGCACCTAGACACCTCTCACCTCAATCGATCCAACAAGCTCGAGACTCGGGATTCAATGCCGATCGTCTTCGTCGTTTAGGCGTTATCAATCCCGAAGCATTCTGCGAGATTTGTTGCAAGGAATATTGCAACAAATATTTCCTTCGTACGCACAAAATGAAGAGACACGGTATAATCGTACATGACAACGAAAAATCACCTAGCAATCCTGCGGCGGCGCTCACCTGGCATCAAGTACAAACTAGTCCCCTTAATTTGATAGTGGCCGAGTCTGGCAATGGATCGGAATCGAACGATCGTACAAACGACGATTACGAGTGTAAACCTTGCGGCATACGTTTTCAAACGGTCGGTCTTTATCAGGCACATTCTAGGAAAATCCATGAAAACGAGGAACAACAATCGCCGAAACAAGAATTCGATCAGGACACGTCCGACCAACGTACCGATTCCATTTCCGAAGATCTTCAAAAACTTCAGACGATGATCCTGCAATTGAATGGTTTGGAATCTAACATAGGAAAGGGATTACAATCCTGTAACATATGCGGGAGAGAGTGCGAATCTAGAACATCTTTGCGAATTCACATGGCGACCGAGCATTCTCACGTCACGGAGAATCCGTCGCAATCGCCGATTCAAGATAAATCATGCGAATCAGGAAATACAACGATCGTAGCTTTTTGTACACTTTGCGAGAAGGATTATGTAAGTCAAGAAGCTTTGAAGAAACATATTGTCGAGGAACATCAGGCAACGATACCAAATCCATTGTCGCAAGTACCTCCTCCTCCTCCTGCTATTGGTTCTACCGTTATTAATACGAATACTTTGATCAATTCTACATCGAGTATCATGACGATACCAACGAGCGGCAATCAAACGCAAACGGAAAAAAAGATCACCTCGATGACGCCAACCTCGAGTTATTGCGAAATTTGTAACAAAGAATTGTGTAATAAATATTTCATGAAGACCCATATGCAAAGGATGCATGGAATAGAAATAGAAAATGGCGCTCAAATTGGTGGTGTTATATGTAACATCTGTAACAAGGAACTCTGTAGTAAATATTTCTTAAGAGTTCACAAACATAATACGCATGGTATCGTTGACGAAAATGCTACTACCTCGTCCTCGGCCAAACAGGAGGCTTACGATGCCTCGAGCTCCGAGGATTCGGCTTTGAAGCCGGAACAATTGGGTGACCTAAGTCATCGATATTTTACACATTTCACCGAGGTCTGTCCGATTTGTAGCCGTAGGTTTCGCAGTATCAAATGGCTCAAGGCACATCTGTTGGGAGATCATGGAAAAATCGGTATCGATAAGTGGCGCGATATGGAACAACAATATCAAGCCACAACGAGGAACGCTAATAGATCTGGTAATAATAATTCGAAAAATGTTCAACAAGTTTCGAATCTTAAAATACCGAATGGCTACGAACTGAGCCAACAAAATAAGACGACCGATTTAACCAGTAACATTGGTAATCAAGTATTGTCGAATTTATTTGGTTCTACCTCGGACGATCAACAAATGAAAAATTATCGTTGCAGTTATTGCAATTTTTCGACGACAATTTTACCATTTTTATTCCTACACGAGAGATCCCACGTTAACACTCAAGAAAGCATAGACACCGACAATACTCTCCAATGTCCAATATGTTCTCAAGGATTCCATCAGCCTGAACAATTGCACCAACATTTGCTAACCAGACATCAATTTCCGGCACTGCTAACGCAGTTTCAAACGCCCATACTTGGAAATCAAAACATTGATCAGGAAAAGGTTAGTAACGATCCGAAGGATTTGAGATCGGAGGAATCGAAGGACGATAATGTAAACAGGAATCAGATTAATCCAACGATGAGTCAGAATCTTGTCCCCGTCCCCGAACAAATAAGAAATCAAAGAAATCAAGAGGACAATGCCGTACAGGTGACTCCCCATGGTGCTTACAAGTGTGCTCAATGCGGATACGCGACTACGAATCTTAACAGAATTAAAAAACACGTTAGAAAGGATCACACTGCGATCGGTGATCCAACGGACAGCGTAATAGCCGAACTTAGCAAAACTTTGAAGGACGTTGCTAATAGGCACAAATTGCCAGCCTGTTATGCAATGCCACAGGATATCAACGTCGGTGATAAAACAATAATGCAACCGTTCCTGATAGACGAACAACAGGATCCATCGTTGCATAACAGCGACGAATCCAATTCGGAAAAACGATTTATGCCAGCTCTCGTTTATCTACCTGTTAAATCACGAATTAGCAGTGCACTGACCGCGTCCTTCACTCTCACACCTGCCTAAGAGGAAAGAAAAAGAAAATGAAAAAGGAGTATCTGACTCCTTCCTATCTAACAAATGTCTAAGAAAGAGAAGAGGAAGAAGGATGCAATTAGTTCTCTGCGCCTGCGATCTGAAGCACGTGGTATCGGTTCCTATCTACTACTACTACTACTACACTACTACTACTACTACTACTACTACTACTACTACTACTACTACTACTACTACTACTACTACTACTACCAAGTAAGACGACATCGAAGATGTTGAGATTTTTATATCAAATACTTTTTAATAATAGCTCTGATCTGCCTTTCATGAAGTTTTTATATAGTACATCCGTTTATATTACTCTGTTGTTTTACTTTTTCTTTTTTTTCTCTCTCTCTTTCTCTCTCTTTTTCTTTTGCATTTCTTTTTTACTTTTTTCTTTTTCTTTTTCTTTTTTTTTTTTTAATATACATATATATATATATACATAGAACAACATCCTTTCTTTAATCGATTCGATTTCTCGTGAATAATCTGTGATGATTCGATAGATAGAGGAAAAAGAGAAGGAGAAGAGGAGAAAGAGAAAGAAAAGAAGAAGAAAATAATAATAATAATAATAATAATAATAATAATAATAATAATAATAATAATAATAATAATAATAATAATAATAACAATAATAATAATAATAATAATGATAATAATAACAACAATAATAATAATAATAATAATAATAATAATAATAACAATCTCGCTAAATTCTAATTATCGTCATTATTAGCACTGGGGTAGTAATTAAAAGGATATTTCTTTTCTTTTTTTCTTTCAACAAAGGCGAGAGCACGTTTTATTTATTCAATGGTTTTTCATCGCGACGTCATATCCGGTTATCGAAGGAAGAAGGAGGAGTGGGTGGAATTGACGAGGGATGGGTGGGGGGAGGGAAGAAAAAAAATGGAAGAAGAAAAGAAAAAGAGAAAGAAAGAAGTAAGACAAAACAGAAAATGACGAACACGTAGATTTCTCTTTTACATCCTTGGCCCGAACATTTCTTCTTTTTTTCTTTTTTTGTTTTTTTTGTTTTTTGTTTTTTTTTTTTTTTTTTCTTATAAGAGATATGTATGTAAAATTACACGTAGTAACGTAGGGAAGCACATCTCGCGTTTAAAAGCCACGTTGTTATATTGTAAATATACTTACACTATCAATTATATAAAAAATGGGTGATCGACAAAGTTCCTATTTTCAATGCGACGGGCCTCCAAAGAAACGGAAACAAGAATGAAGAAAAAAAATAGCAAAAAAAAAAGTAAATAATAATAATAATAATAATAATAATAATAATAGTATTAATAATAATAATAATAATAATAATAAAAAACAAAGAAAAAAGAAAAGAAATAAAAGTAAAAGGAAAGAAAGCGTTATTATACGCGAATTACATACTACACATCTTTTTTCGATGTATGTACGTACGTATGTACGTATGTATGTATGCATGTATGTATGTATGTATGCATGTATGAGTCTAAGATATATGTGTACGTACGCTTTCATTATCATGTCTATACTCTTTCAAGTACATACCCAAATATTATTTTCTTTGTTCCTCCTTTTCGATTAATTATTAATGAATTACTTATTCGAACGAGAAATCGATTCTGAAATTATTATGATGCGTTGAGAAAAGGAAAAGGAAAACAAAAAAAAAGAAAAAAGAAAAAAGAAAGGAGGAAAGAAGACAGAAAAAAGAAAGAAAGAAATAATAATTCGATTGAAAGATCGACTTCGATCGGTATTTCAAATATTGTATCGAGACGTGTTATCGTTATTTACTTTTGCGATTTTTCCTAGTCAATATTTTATATATAAATTTATCTGTAAGCAAAGATTGAACGATAAATGATTGCGGAAAGAGATTTAAAGAGGTATTTATTAATATACAAATAGATTTTTCGTAAAAATATGAAGAAGAAGAGAAAGAAGATGAAGAATGAATGAAAGAAAGAGAGAAGAGTTAAATAAGGAAAAAAAAAAAAAAAAAAAGAAAAGAAACTAATATCGTCGTAATAACCACAGATGAGAAGCATATATAAGAAGAAAAGAAAAATAAAACAACAATTACAACAACAACAATAACAACGAGATAATATAACAAATATGGATGAGAATTTGTCGATTATATAATTGAACGTGAACGATTATAATGATATTATGTTTAGATATCAACAAAGAAAAGAGGAAAAAAGAAAAAGAGAGAAGAAAAAGAAAGTAAAAAAAAATTGAGAAAAAAGATGGCCAACAACAAACTCAGGGCGGACACAGTATAACCCGCAACAAAAAGTACAATCGTATACACAGCCAACGCATCTCGCATAGAATTAAATAAAATAAAATAAAATAAAATAAAATAAAATAAAATAAAATAAAATAAAATAAAATAAAATAAAATAAAATAAAATAAAAGGAAGAAAGAAAAAAAATAAAATAAAATAAAATAAAAGAGTACTACTACTTTAAAATAAATATATAGCGCTATTGTAGGATTTTCGTATGTGGCACGGTTTATCAAGTTTAATCATTTTAATGCTCTCTCAATATTAAAGAAAATATTAAAAAAAAAAAAAAAAAAAAAAAAAAAAGAGAGAAAAGGATAGAGAGAGAAAGAGAGAAAGAGAGAGAAAGAAAAACCTAGCCGATTCGATGAATCCCATAAACAATTTACCAACGTCTCTATGGGTAAAAAAAAAAAAGAAAAAGAAAAAAAAACTTAAAGTCTCTTAAACCGTAAATTTTACATAGTCTCTAGTCTTTTAATACCAAAAACTCTTTATCGTTCTGAATCGTAGTACGGTATAGAAGAAAGAGAAAGAAAAAGAGAAAGAAAAAGAGAAAGAAAAAGAAAAAGAAAAAGAGAAAATAATAGAGAAAAAAGATTAGAAAGAAATATGAAGAAACTTATAGTTCCTCCGTGAAAAGCTGTTTTCAAACTCGTGCCTTGCAGCTTGAAAAACTAAAAATCAAAATTTTTGAAAATTCTATATTATTAATAATATTACACTGACATAAACGAAAGAAAGAGAGAGAGAGAGAGAGAGAGAGAAAGAGAAAGAAAGAGAGAAGAAAAGGATAAGAAAACAAAAAAGAAGAAGACAAAAAAAAGAGCGAGAGAAAGGATAAATCCCTCCTTCTAATAATCTCTATCCCTGTATAAAAATAAAATAGATATCTAATAGAAATCTAAGAACTAAATCGACGCGACGCGTATATATCCTCTACTATTGGCCGATTTTTCTTCGAGACTGCGTTTATTTCTTTTTTTTTTTTTTTCTTCTTTTCTTTTTTTTTTATTAAGAAAAATAAAAAGATAAGGAAAAAAAGAAAAGAAAGAGATACAATAAAAAATGTACTCGGTTATACAATGTGGGTTCCGAATTGCCATTCTCACTCGTACACTTTGCAGATGCTTAATATTTCATTAGAGGGTGAGTTTAAAAAAAATTTTTTTTTTTTCCCTCGTTATAACGACGATAAACGAGCAACCACTATAGGTAGACTCTATGCAGTTCGATCGAAAGGCTCGAAGGGACAGCTGTTCTCTCTCTCGGAGTGACCACACGATAATCGGCCACAGCACACAAACGTGTGTTCCGTCTAACCTCACCTTTAGCTCTCAAAATACGTTTCTCTTGCACCGGTCTCTCTATGCGTTTTACCTTTCTATCCCTCTTCGGTGAACAAACATGCACGATGCATTTCCGTTTTTCGATGCACGCCTACAAGACGTTAAAAGCTCTTCCATTCTTTCTATATATCTCATACGTACATATGTAAAATATATTTATCTATATACATTTTTGTTTGCTTGTTTATTTATTTGTTATTTTTATCATATAACTTTCTATTATATTTTCTCAAATGACAAACAAGCTATTAATTAATTAATTAATTAATTAATAATGGAGCTCATAGATTCGACAAATTGAAATTTATTATCAAATATGTTCTGTTACGTCAACAATGATTTATATTTATATATATATATATACATATATATATATCTCTAAAAGAAATATATATATATATGTGTGTATAGATATATTAATGAGATCATTGATATTCCTTGATATTCTATACTCTTTTATGAGAAAAGTCATAAAGATATCGAGAGCAGCTGGAACCCCGAAACCTGGGTCATTAAGCAGGATATATTCCGAAAGCTTTCATTCAAAAATTCATCCGAATTAGTATGCGTGCACGCGTACATTAACATATTTGTCGGGGGAGAGAAGAAACATCGGCCATTACGGAGGCATTCATAGAGAAATATAGAGAGAAAGAGAGATAACGTGAGAAGGGAGAGAAGAAGAGTGTGAGAGAGAGAGAGAGAGAGAGAGAGAGAGAGAGAGAGAGAGAGAGAAAGAAAAAGAGAGAGAAAGAAAATAAGACAGAGAGATAGAAAGAGAGAGAGAGAGAGAGAAAGTACGTCGAGAAAAATGGAATTTTTAGCAGCATTCAGAGAGAAATGGCACGGAGGCCCATTTTCTGGGCCGTGGATTCAAACGATTTCGCATCTGGACCCTTTGTCAGAAGGTCAGAGAGGAGAGGTCATGACCTTGGCGGGGATTTTCTGGAAAAAGTCCAAGAGAAACGATCGAAAATGAAGGAGGGTGAAGGGAAGAAGGACTCGATTTCCCTTCTCTCTCTTCTACTCCTCTTTTTGTCCATTTTTCTCGCCCCAACTTCCGTCTCTCTCTATCTCTCTCTCTCTCTCTCTCTCTCTCTCTCTCTCTCTCTCTCTCTCTCTCCCCCTCACTCTCTTTTCTTTTTCTATACGATAACATGCAAAATGCACGCGTCCATGTAAATGGGCACCCTCTTAATTGCATCCCATGGAAATATGCGTATTGTGCACTTAATGGCCCGTGCACGAGAGAGAGAAAGAGAGAGAAAGAAAGAGAGAGAGAGAGAAAGAGAGAAAAAGTCGGCGAGGGTCGTCGTATCTTTTAATTGCACCAACGACTCACGCTCGACATTTTATTATTATAAATCGGGTGGCACTTCCCAAGCTCGTCGTGCTCATCTCCTATGCGCATTGTCGATTCTTCGATCGATAAACTATTTCTTTTTTTATTTCTTTTTACGTTCGTTTTGTGTTTTAAATTTCTTTAAATGTCCACTCTCATTACGTAAAATCTAAATTGATATAATTTATCATCATTGGATTTCAATATGCTCATTGATAAACATAGATATTTTTTTGCAACGTGGCAAACAAAAGATTTCTAAAAAAAAAAAAACAAAAAAAAAAAAATAAAGAAGGACAAGAAAAATACTCTTTAAGAATCGTGAGATAATTTAAACGATTAATTTCTTCAATTATTTTGGAAAAATTTATTATAAGATATTTCTATTTTCATTTCTATCTCCATTTTCATTTCTATATAAAAATCTTTTATTCAACTTTTCTTCGACGAAATATCGACTATTTCATTCAATTTCTTATTACGGACGTATACGTCATCGATAGACGTCAAAATCGTCGATATGACGCATACGAGAAAAATCACGACGACTCGACGGAAAATCCAAATACATTATTATACCCGATATTCTCAGCATTGCCTTCACTAACATAATTGAGCGCAGAATCAAATTTTATCCGTAATTTAAAGTCAAAAAAAAAAAAAAAGTATATTATGAGATCATGAATCTTATATATACATATATATATATATATATATATATATATATATATATATATATATACATATACATATACACATATATAAATATACATATACATATATATATATATGTATGTAGATAAATAGTATACTTGTATATGCACGTGCACTTGTGCAAAAACAACATGTGTACGTACATATATATACATATATACACACCTACTATAAAAAATCCTAGTTCTCTAAGTTTATTTCGTAAGGGATAAATGTGCGAAAAAATGGTAATATACAATATATACGATCTGTATTATATTATTATTATTATTATTATTATTATTATTATTATTATTATTATTATTATTATTATTATTATTATTATTATTATTATTATTATTATTATTACTAATATTACTATTAATATTAATGTAGTGTAAAAAAAAAAAAGAAGAAAAGAAAAGAAAAACCGATTAAGTATATTGCGAGATTAGGAGAAAATTCGATTAGCACATCTAGTCATTTTGGAGAGACGATTTAAGATTCCTATTGCCTGATCTAGTCCAACGACACCGTCTAATTTTTTGCACTTATCGTTATCAATATTTATTCGCAAATATTATTTTAAAACGCTCTTTAAATTATATAAATTATATTTTCATTTGTAAAAGATATATTTTATAAGGATCACACATTTCCCTCAATTTGTTTACGTTTATTATTTTTCTTACTTTATTTATTTATTTATTTATTTATTTATTCCTTTTTCATTTTTCTCTTGTACATAATTAATCCTTTCGTTCGTCTTCCTATCTTAATTATCACTATTATTTATTTATATGCACGGAACGATTTGTGTGAGGACGACAATATCGAAAATAAAAATTTATTTCTATCGTAATTTAATTTTACACGTTTTGTTTTTTATTTTCTTTTCGTTTCACTCCAAATCCTCCCTCTTATCCCCTTCCTCCCAAAGTTCCCCTCCTCGTTTTTTACTTTCTAATTAATATTATTTATTTTATATTAATACACGTTTACATTCGATGTATTCACCAATCAAACATTACCTTTTCCGTATGTCACCTAAAGTTTATTCAAAATATATCACATTACACGATTGAATTAGTTTCGTGCATAGTCGTACGTATATATATATATATATATATATATATATATATATATATATATATGTACGTATGTATGTACATGGCTCTCGGTTTTCTAAACGATCGATTTCACTTTTTAAAAAGGGGTGTCGTTCGCAGGGTTACTTCTTTGTCAAATAGGGTCGAGGAGTTGAAAAGTTGTAAACCTGACAAATGAGATTCGTAATAGAAACGAGATACCATAACCTCTTAACAAATAGTCCTTCACCTGTTACACAAGCATGTACGTTTATTTCATCAATGACGATATAAAATCGAATGTAATAACGCTTAATGATCATATGTACTTTTTTTACGTATCACGTCAACACGAAACACTTCGTTCTCTAGAACAGTATTGTATTGCGTCGCATTGTATTGCATTGCATTGCATTGCATTGCGTTGCACTGCACTGCACTGCACTGCACTGCACACCACAGTACTGCACAGCATTATATTACATTGCAATGCATTGCATTGCATTGTATTGTATTAATTGCGAACGGTACTTCCGACACGCGTTAATTGAAATTTCTCGTGTATAGTATATAGGTATTATATACGTAACTATGTATAACACGGGCACTCTATAATCGGGTTTCAACTTATGCTACCTTCGGATCCGCGATCCCTTTTGTGTATTACCATGCAAATTCTATCCTCATTCAAAGGGTCCCACCGCTATCACCACCACTACCATTCTCCCATCTAATCCCACCTCTTATCGACGTGTATTTAATCTAAAGAAACAGCATTAGGAAGTTATGGGATAGTTAACGATCAACTGCTTCTCGACGGAGTTATATTAAAGTTAATTTAATCGAAACAGCAACAAAGCAGAAAAGTAAAAAAAAAAGAAAAAAAGGAAAATTTCTTTTGATTCTCATCGAAATAAGCAAACGAAGAATACAAAAAAAGAAAAAAGAAGAAGATAATAAAAAAAAGAAAAAAAAAAAAAAAAGAAAAAAAGAAAGAAAGAAAAGGAAAAAAAAATCCGCAACAAGAAAGAAAAGAATCCGTCGTCTTGAGCGACGGAGGGTTAACCGAATGGTTAATCGAAAATAAAATTCTTAATTTATCTGTCCGAATAAAAAGAAAAAAAAAAAAAGAGAGAAAAAGAGAGAGAAAAAAAGAAAAGAAAAGAAAAGGAAAGAAAAGAAATATTGAAGAAATGGGGAAGAATGAAGGAAGTTTTTCTTTGAGGAAAGAGGGAGAGAGTGGGGAAAAAAAAAAAAAAAAAAAGAAGGGAAAATCTTGGGTCGCGAGATAAAAAGAAGAAAAGAAAGAGAGAAAAGATGAGGAGGCTTGGAAGAATTTTGAGGAAGAGAGTGAGACAAAGAGAAATGAAACAGAAAGAGAAAGAGAAAAAGAAAGAGAAAGAGATAGATAGATAGATAGATAGATAGATAGATAGATAGATAGATAGATAGATAGAAAGAAAGAACGAAAGTGTGTGAGAGGAGAGAGAGAGTGAGAGAGAAATAGGAGGCGTATTCGAAGAAGCAGTGTTAGCGCTTGCGCTATATCGAAGTTTTCCTTTTGCTTGATGGCCGAAGAGTAGAGTCGGGGTCGTCGGTTTGAAAAGGGAAGGCGGAAGGCAACGACGATTCCACGTCCTTCTCGAACCAACGACCAATGAGTAAATGACACAGCTAGGCCCCCTTCCTCCCCCTCCTCCTCCTCCACCTCCTCCTGCTCTCCCCATCAACCCACCTCCCTCCCTCCCCCTCCCCCGTTCCCGCTTGCTCCCTTCTACTCTGATACGCAAACACACGGATAGACGCGAAACACACTACGAAAAACTGAACCGAACGTCCACCACCCACACCAACGAGTGTACACCTCGAGAGGATATGTATAAAAATCAATAATATCTTGCGGTTTCTAAGAGAGAAAGAGAAAGAGAAAGAAAGAAAGAAAGAGAGAGAGAGAGAGAGAGGGAGAGAGAGAGAGAAAGAGAGCTCCGAAAAACGGGGGAGACGTGTATTAGCGAGTTGTTGGAGGAGAGGAGTTTTGGTGTACACGAGACGGGAGGGAAGGAGGGTGGTAGGGAGGTGGCGATTGTATGGTGGTAGCAAACGGGGGAGAGAGAAAGAGGTAGGGAGTGAGAGAGGTGGAAGAAGAAACGAAAGACGGATTTCGACGATGGACAAAAGACCAGCAATTTTTCATTAAGGATTCTATCGAAGAGAGATATTCGCCCGGAAAATCATCCCTACGAAAATCTCCCTCCTACTTTTCTCTCCTATCTCTTTTCTTCTTTACTTCTCTATTCCTGTGAGTGAAACTTTAACGTCTACGTACGTACGCGAAAAGTAATGATAATCTTAGGCGTTTCTTTCTTAATTGTGAAACTAATACGTACGAAAAGTATATCTCAATAGAAAGGTGGAAAGAAAGGAAGATAGAGATAAAGAGAGAGAGAGAGAGAGAGAGAGAGAGAGAGAGAGATATTTTATATATATATATATATATATATTATTTTTAAATATTATTAAAAGAACTACTTATATACGATGTTATAGAAAAAAAAAACAAAAAAAAAAAAAAGAAAAAAAAGAAGAGAGAAGAAAAAATCTCGTAAATTTTTTCTCATTTTTCCGAACCTTTAACTTCTCTCTTTCCATCCTTCTCTCTCTCTCTCTCTCTCTCTCTCTCTCTGTCTCTCTCTCTCTTTCTTTCTCAATTTCGGCATAATCGCGAGCAATATACTCTTGTTTCCTCGTCATTTATTTAGAAAGCCTGACGGAGGTTCGAGTACGGAGAAGTTCGTGGTAAATTTAAGAAAGGTATCGAACCGAAGGGGCCACCCCTCCCCTTTTTCCCGGTCCACCCTGTTTCCCCTACTCATCAACCACCCCACAACCACGGGACTGCTTATACCCACCCAACCCCTCACGAGAAAGTGGATTGCAATTATCAAAGCCTCTCTCTCTTTCTCTTTCACTAGCTTTCTCACTCACTCTAACTCGCCAGTCTCGTTTTCTTTTTCTTCGCTTTTCTTTCCTAACCACCCCGTTCCCCGTAGTTCCCGTCCAACTTCCCTTGGACTCTACCCTCTCCATCCACTTCATCGTCTCGGGAGAACTTGGAAATTTCATCGGGCTGGCGTAATAACTTCGATAGTTCCGCCACTCGAACGAAGAAAGGCGAGAACGTGCGTCTAAATCGAAAAATAAAAAAGAGAAAGAGAGAGAGAGAGAGAGAGGTAGGTAGATAGATAGATAGGGAGAGAGAGAGAGAGAGAGAGAGAGAGAAAGAGAGAGGAGAAATTATCAGAATGATAGAATAATCGATGTAGACTTCGTCGTTTTCTTCTGTACCTGCCAATGAGAACTTCGAATAAAGTTCCTTTAACAGTTCGAACATTATTGATCTTGGTTACGACAGTCATCGAGACGTTGCCGATCATTCCGATAATAATGAGTTATATAACTATATAGGCATCGTATAAATTCAATGTCGTACGATCGATTTCAGAGTAAGCTTACGTATGTACGTACGTTATCAAACACGTGCATCTATCAACTTTTAATTTAAATGTAAAACGCGTTGATCGATGCCTCGATGAAAGGAGAAATAGAATCGGATCGATCGACAGATCGATCTATATATATAGCGATCATCGAACACGCGAAACTGGCAATCAAAAAGGAAGAAAAAAAAAAGGAAGAAAAAAAGAACAAGAAAAAAGAAAAAAGAACGCCGTTTTTCTGATTCCGAAAGTGAAAGGAACGTGCTGAAAACGTATATGGGAAGGAGAAAAAAAAAACCCTTTCAAGGTCAAAAAGAGAACACGAATTTTTACAGTCGAACGAACGGGGTGAAAAATCCACGATTCTGGAAAGTATGTGAAAGAGAAAGAGAGAGAGAGAGAGAGAGAGAGAGAGAGAATAAAAAAAAACAGAAAAGGGATGAAGAGTAGAAAAGGGTGAAACGCGCGTTTACGCAACTTACATCCCTATACCCTTAAAAAAAAAAAAAAAAAAAAAAAAAAAAGGAAAAAAGAGAAAAACGTCGTTTTTCCGAATTTCGTCGATCCTTTGAAAAAAAAAAAAAAAAAAAAGAAATAAAAGAAAAAAGAAGAAAGAGGATCGCATATAATAAAAGGCGGAACAACCCTTTATTTATTTTAGCACGCGTGAATTCCGCGCTTTCTATCACAGGGAAAAGAATTTAACAGCCGGCGACGTATTTCGTACGTATGTACAATTTCGACGAGTTTCACCCCAAAAACTTTTCATCAGCCGGGTGTCTCACCCCATCGATCCGAGTCGTATCCTCGTCCCGTACGTACGTACGTACGTACGTACGAAACGAACGAACGAACGAACGAACGAACGAACGAACGAACGAACGAACGAGCGAGCAAGAGAGCGTACACGTTACACGTTACACGTCGATTTACACAATATTTTGGAAATCTTTTATAAGATTTCAGCGAGATTTTCTCCCCCCTTTCGAAATGCATCCCATCGAACACAGAGAAGCTTAGTGCCATAGTTCCGTTATATTGTGCGACAACTCTCCCTCCCTCCCTACCTTCCTTTACGTTCACCTTGCCACCTAAGCAACCCCTCGGACACGAGACGACAGATGGGAGACGGAGACACACACACACAGAGAGAGAGAGAAAGAGAGAGAAAGAGAGAGAGAGAGAAAGAAACGCGTGCTGTCGATCGTCCGAGCTGGATATATTGTTGACAAGCAAAGAAAGAGAGAGAGAGAGAGAGAGAAAGAGTTTGTAAAACGACAACGTTCAAATCATGAAATTAGGGTTGAACTGAGAAAAAACGCACGGAATTACCATTGCCATTGTTAAGCCGGATCACGAAGAAGGACCAATGGATTACTCGAACACCCCTTTTGCTTCCTTTCTTTCTTATACTTCCACAACACTTCCACCCCTTTCTCTTGTTTTTTTTTCCTTTTTGTTTTGTTTTTTTTTTCTTTTTTTTTTCTTTTTTTTTTCTTGTTCTTCTTTTCTTTTCCTTTCTTTCCTAGCTTTTGTCTTTTTCATGGTGTATTCGCTAACCAACCAAAGAGACGAAACACGCTCCGTGTATTTACAACGTTATTTATCCTTGTCGCTCTTTTTCGCGGCTCTTTGTTCCCTATCCAAGGTGAATTCTTTCGGGAAACGTGGTAATAAAAAGTGATCTTTCTTTATATATCACGTAACAAACTTCTCCGGATGTTAATTAAATCTTGAATATATATGCATACGGTTGCGGAATTAATATGAATGAATTATTTTATCTTTTTTTTTTTTATTTTATATATATACATCGCTGTGATGTCTTTATCAAAAAAGAAAAAGGAGAAAAAGAAAAAGAAAGAAAGAAATGAATTATGTATTTTAAAGGATTAAAAATTAATTGTTTAGAGAAGAAAAATACTTAAACAAAAAAAAAAAGAAAAAAAAGAAAAAAAAAAGAAGAAAAAAATACAGACAGAGAATCCTATTAAATCTTGGAAATAAATTTCAAATCGCTAAACATAAAACACGTCACGATAATAATTCTGACAATTTTGCTTTGTCCAAGTATCGTATTATTAAGAAGAAGGAAGAAAGAAAGGAAGAAAAAGAAAGAGAGAGGAAAAAAAAACGAACGAAACAAAGCGAAAGAGACAAAAAAAGCATAATTACCGGAACAATAATAATTAAAGTTGCGAGATAAAGTATGCCTTTCGGTATTATAAACGATAATGATTCTTTTACGTGGAGTTTATTTTCTATCTACATTTTAAACGAAATATTCAACACATATAATGAACGTACGCACGTGCAATTACATAAAAATTATGTAACCTTGATAATTTTTTTCCTTCTTTTTTTTTTGTAATGTGTAACACGTTTACGTAATTTCACTATCTACGTTATATACTTTAACTATTATATTATATACGTATATGTATATATACGTAAAAGAGCATATGACAATAACAACCGACTAGCTAAAATAATTGTTATGCGAACTAGCCCGTCGTGCGATACAGGAAAAAGGAAAAATAGCATATGGGTAACAAATAAATTCAATTTTTTATCTGGTCGAACCGATATTAATATAATTTCAAAAGAAATATAATACGTGAGAACACATACACACACATACACACATATATGTAGAAAGAAAGAATGAAAAAAAAAAAAAAAAAAAAAAAAATATATATATATATACATATATGAGGAAACTGTAAAATTCGATGCTATTTTCGAAAATCATTGATACGCACAAACAACGATGTCGCATAGCGATTTTATTAAGTTCCTATTAATTAATAAACGCTAGAGTTCCTTAGTTGAAGCTTTACCGATCTTCTTTGATATCAGGAGGAATATATATCTAATTAAAAAAAAAAAAAAAAAAAAAAAAAAGAAAAAAAAAAAGAATAGAGAGAGAAAGAGAAAGAAATTCCTCTAAAATGAACTGGACCAAGTGTATATCGCATTTAACTTGTACACGTATATAAACAAAAAATATATATATATATATATATATATATATATACATATATATACATATATATATAGACATCTGTATATTCCATAAGCATATGTGTGTACGTAAATCAACAGTGCATGAACGTAGAAATGCGTTCGATATTTTAGACATTAATGAAATAAAATATTTCTAAGGAAATACGTAAAACATGTGACGTATATGTGTATATATATATATATACACGTATACATATGCATACATATATATATATATATATATATATATATATACTTATATAGATATGCACTATATTGAGAAAAAAATCAAAATTAGTTTTTAAAGGAAGATTACGATAAGGAGAAAATAAATAAATAAATAAATAAATAGCCAACGAGATATAAGTATTTATAAAGATAGAGAAGGAAAAGAAAAAAGAGATAGATAGGTAGATAGATAGATAGATAGATAGATAGATAGGTAGAGAGAGAGAGAGAGAGAGAGAGAGAGAGAGAGAGAGAGAGAGAAAACTACGATCGATAAGTACTAAAATTCAGGGTCCTGTAGGTACTTCTTTCCTAGTTGATAATGAAAAATAAAATAATTTAAACGTATCTGCTAAACGAGAAGTACAATTGACAGTCATTATGTCGATAACGAATTACCAATTACAATATTATTATACATATATATACATACATATATATATATATGTACATGTATGCATATACATACTATATATATATACACACATACACATACATACATACATACATATATATATATATATATATTTATTTATTTATGTAAAGTACATACAAGATATTGTATATAAAAGATAACAAACGATAAAGAAAAAAAAAAAAAAAAGAAAAAAAGAACAAAAGAAAAATAAAAAACTCTAACATCGCAGCGTAGAAAATCTAATCGTGAATTTTTTTCTCATGATCACACATAAAATACATATGAAAAATTATATTAGCGCGATGGAATAACATAATTTTTTATTGACAAAAAAACCGTGAGAACAAAGTAATAGGCATGGAAATTATTTTTGACACATCGAATAGATCCTCGAAAGAAAAAAGAAAAAGAAAAAAAAAAAGAAAAAAAAGAGAAAGAAAGTAAAAAAAAAAAAACAAAAAAAAAGAAAGAAGGGAAGAGAAAAGAAAAAAAGCATTCTGCCAGAAACCTAATATCGATAAAGTTTGTAATATTAAAACTGAATTAATTAATCTTAAGGATAATGATAGTTATTAAAAAATATTAGCACGCGGTAAACAGAATGTTCCTAATGTAATGCTTTCTGAACTCTAAATATACACACAGACACACAACACATACACACACACACACACGTAGTTCTTATAAATAAATAAATATATATATATATATATATATATATATATATATATATATATATATAAGAACCATTACATCTACGAGATGCGAATATAGAAATTATTATAATATTTTATCGTATGGTATATACATATAGTGTTTAAGTTTTTGGAAAACATTAAAGATTATAAAATGCAAAACATATTTATACGAGAAATTTAATAAGATTTATCCGATATATTACGAATTATTATTTATTTATTTATTTATTTACTTTATTATTATTATTATTATTATTATTATTATTATTATTATTATTATTATTATTATTAATCTATATCTGTGAGATATATATATATATATAAAACCTAAGATTGATATTGCGTGTGTACGATCGACGTATATAGTACAAGAAATTACGGACGCGTTTTGTGCATCCTCTTTTGCTGATTTGTGTAAAAAAAAGAGAGAGAAAAAAAAAAGAAAAAAAAGAAAAGAAAAAAAAAGGAAAAAAGAAAAAGAAAAAAGAAAGGAAAAGGAAATAAATAAAAGCGATGATCGCACGGCATTTTTTTAATTATAGAAATATCGAATTACATAGATACATCTAGAAATTAAGATGTTAATCGCACAAGAGAGATAAATAAATTAAGTTTATCTTCTTTTTCCTTCTTTCTCTTTCTTTCTCTTTTCTTTTTTTTTTTTTTTTTCTTTTGCACAAATCTGTGTCGCCTCTGTCAACAAAGGATGTCAAACGAATAACCGTAATACTTTGGTGTCAAAACATACATATTTTTATCTTCGTACTGTAAGAAATATTTTTTGTGAAAATCCTAATAACTCGATATCATTTAAATATTGCGATCGAAACGATGCTATTGTATTAATTAATTAATTAACTCTAACACGATAATAAGTTTTCATATTTCAATCACACACTATTATTATTGTCATCTTCGCATATTAATCATACATTTTTTTATTCCGCTGGGCAAAGCATTGTTTTGATAAATGCGATCGAGGGTACAAAAGATAAAAATAAGAAGAGAGAGATTAAAAGAAAAAGAAAAAAAAGAAGAGGAGGTGAAGGAGAATAAAGAACAAGAGAAAAAGGAGGAGGAGAAGAAGGAGAAAGAAGAGGAGGAGGAGGAGGAGGAGAGAAAAGAGTCGAAAATCAAAATATTCAAAATCAAAATTACATTGTAAGTGCATAGAGATTGATTGTTCGTAAATATTATTTGTTAGCCAAGGATAGTTGGACTCGTCCAAAAAAAAAAAAAAAAAGAAAAAAAAAATGAAAAAAAAAATAAATAAAAGAAATACAATTTAATAACCATTAAATCGTTGTCCTTGATTTTTTTTTTCTTCTTTATTATTAATTACCTTGATCCCCATTTTTCGTTATTACAATTATCGCCTTCGCCATCGTCATCGTCGTCGTCGTCGTCGAAGTCGTCGTCGTCGTCGTCGTCATCGTTATTACTGTCGTAAGTGACGATTATTATCATTATTATTACTATTATTATCTCCACTACTTAACGACAATTTAACTAATCGTTAGATTTTTCAAGAATCAATAATTCCCGACAAGTCGTGCAATTCAATCTATTCACGTATCGCTGTTATTGTATTGAACTGAAAAAATACGCAATTTAACCTACATAAAACTATCCATCGTTTTGTCGATATGTAGAAAACTTCTTGCATAGGAGAATAAATTTTTTGAGGGAGGGGATTATGTAAACATAAAAAAGAAAAAAAATGAAGGAAAGAAAAAAAGAAGACAATTTTTAATGAGGTGCTAATTGTAATTGCAAAAAAAAAAAAAAAAAAAAAAAGAAAATGTTAATTCGTTCAAATTTAAAGACATAGTAGGATGGATTACAAGCAAAATATAAATAATAATAATAATAGTAATAGTAATAGTAATAGTAATAGTAATAGTAATAGTAATAGTAATAGTAATAGTAAAAAAAAAATTAATTAACAGGATATTCTCCATCGTAAAATTAGAAATCCATCAAGTTTATGAATAATGATTTATGAAATAACATAACTCTCGAACGAGTCTTTACGAGCTATAACTTTTTCATTATATCAAGAGAAACGATTCTCTTGATTCGTCATCTATTTAACAAGGAAGAAAATCCGATACTCAGAACAATCGACAATACATCTTTTTCCTGGCCATGTATTCGTATAATATCTTTCCCCGATGTTGCAATTAAAACAACAACGTCAACATTGCGAATCACGCGAATTTAATATACGTACATGCATATATTTAAAAAATCTATAGATACAGGTAAGTACCCATGATTATTATTAAAAAATATTACATTACATTATCGGATATTCGATCTAACTTTTTTCTCTTTTTTTTTCTTATTTTTTTTTTAATTATTTTTTTTTTATTTTTCTCTTTTTTTTTTTTTTTTTTTCTTTTTTTAATAGCATTGATATTCGAAAGTACTTGCGATCTCTCGAATAATCGATTAATTAAATGAGATTAAATTGAAAAATGTATCGATCAGAATTTAATAATTTCATGATGGACAGATTAGCTTCGATACTAATAAGTGATTAATTAAAGTAGATATTCAATATTGAAGAACATTTTAATTTATTAAAAGGTCAAAAAAGGTATATATATAAATCGAAGATAAATTTGACTTTAGACAGACTTCATAAATACGGTTTCAATGGAAATAAAGTAATAATATATATTTCATGAAAATAAAGTAATAAATTGTAAAAGGATCCATAAAACTTTAGAAGCAACATAATTGCGTAGCCGTTATCGTCAAGAATGGTAAACGTTTTCGAGAAAGAGAGAGAGAGAGAGAGAGAGAGAGAGAGAGAGAGAGAGAGAGAGAGAGAGAGAGATGACAAATTCTCTCTTATCAGTGATAATCGACTTGCTTACGATTCTGTAAAATACCTCAGATTAGAAGTGTTTATTACGAAGTTTCGTGAGAAAAGCAATTAGTGTTACTTATCTCGTTGCTTTTTTAAAGAGATTCCTTATGAAAATAAACAATTTAAAGGCACCTCTCTCTTTCTCTCTCCCTCTCTCTTTCTCTTTCTCTCCCTGTCTTTCTCTCTCTCTCCCTGTCAGTCAGTCTATCTATTTCGGCTTCATTGCTAATACATAAAAAAAAATCGTGACACGAAGATATAAGCGATTTTGTCTGCGTTAAATATAATATTCTTTCTTACTCTATATAGCTAGGTATATAAAAACAAAAAAAAAAAAAAAAAAAAAAAGAAAAAAAGAAGAGAAAATCTAAAACGAGCAAAAAAGAAAAAAAGAAAATTATTAATAGAAAAAGAGAGAAATAAAAGATTTGTAAAATGATCGGATTATCTTAGGAATATCATTTGAAATGCACGTGAAATCAGTGTATAAATGCCTTTAATCGAGATTTCCTTATCTTTCTTCATTGACGACGTTTACGTCACGATAGACGTGTAAATCCCAACGTTCTTTCGGATACATACACGTATAGAATGCCAATCGTGTTGTCTAATTGAATCGTATGACGACGATCTTGTGGTAACGAGTACGAGGTATAAAAGACATATATTTATGTAACGATAAGAAAACTCCTCAAGTAGATACTTATATATGTATATATATATATATATATACATATATAGGTAAGTATTAGAGGCACGTTTTCTAAACTTATGTTAGTAAAATACATATATATATATTATATATATATATATATATATACATATATATAATATTTATTACCATTCGACCGCGGATTTCAATGTCGTCGATTTATATCCTGTTCTTTCTTTCTATCTTTGTTCCTTCTTTCTTTTTTTTTTTTTTTTTTAATATTTGGTACATTTTTTATATTTTATTTTTTCACCTTTACTTCCTTCTTCCTTTCTTTCGTTAACTCCACTTATTACACTTTCGACAAATTCCATTGATCACCGACGAGCATGCAAACTCCAAAATTATCTTTATCCTTCTTTTCTTTTTTTTCTTTTTTTTTCTTTTTCTTTTTCTTTTTCTTTCTTTCCCAACAACTCGAGCATAATGATCGATCGTGTCCGTGTATAGTTTTTCCTTGTTCTAAAAAAAGAAAAAGGAGGAAGAAAAAAAGAAAGAAAGAAGAAAAAAGAAAAGGAAAAGAAGACACATATTTCTATGACACAGAGCGAATTGTAAAAATAGGTGTTATCGAATGTTTTATAAATTTTAACAATATATTTCTTATTTCTTTTCTATTTCGTTTCGTTTCGTTTCGTGTTGTCTTTATTTACGCTCTCGAACAAGTTCTATTTCATTTGGAAGAAATTAAAAGAAATTCAAGGCTGCTTTTGAATATGTTTATGTTATGGTGTAATAAATTTTCTTTTCATTCTTTTTTTTTTTTCCTTTCACTTAACTGTTCGATAAGTATTTATCAAAATTGCGTCAGAGTGAACGTCATAAAAGAAAAATTTTCATGCAACTTTACAGACATTTTACTTCGTCCAAGTAAAATTTACATATAGGTAAGTAATTATTTGGCATGAATATTTATGAAAAAGAACTTCTTCAATTATATCCTATCATCAAGACGTACTTTTTTTTCTTTTTTTTTTTTTTTTTTTTTTTTTTTAATGACTTAAGACCCTAATCGTTTCTAAACAAAAAAAAAAAAAAAAACAAAAAAGAAGAAAAAATAATTAACGGTAACAGATAATATTTAACCTATCATTAAGTACAAAAGTACTTTCCAACTAACTTTTTTTACTACTTGTTGTTTCATTAATTTTTTCAATTATTTACAAACTTCGTATTTATACTGATTTGTTCATATGTGTTGAAGAAAAAAAAAAAAAAAAATTGAAAAAACTCTTTGTCTGGGACTGGTAAATCACGATTGAGCCATGAACAAGCAAGTAAATTTTTATGCGATTTGCATGGCAACGATAAATTCAAATGACTCAGTACAATACAATAAGAACTTATCCGTATACTTATTCGACTCGATAAATAAAATGATAAGATTTATTTCACATTTCTCTTTTCTTTTACTTTTCATTTCTTCTTTTTCTTTTTTTTTTTTTGTTTTGTTTTGTTTTTTTTCTTTTTTCTATTTTACCAAGTGTACGCACGACATGTCTTCATTATGATTTCAAATTTCCCATCAATCTCTCTTGACAAATTTTTAAAATTCACACGATGAAATAATATAACATCAGAGATAAAATTTATAAGAAAATACGCAGAGTTGTGACAAACAAGCTAATGCGTTTGAAGTTTCGAGATTTTAAATCTATTCTCTCGCTTTCTCTAATCCCCTCCCTTTTTCATGGGTATTAAAGTTCTCGAAGAAAATCCGATAAGATGTAAGTAAAACATAAACACAAGTTAATAGGAGCTAGAAATTTATTCTACGGTTAGATATCCTAGAGCGGGAAAAGATACTTTTCTACGAATTATATTATTTGTTTATTAGGTACGATGATATGACGGCGACGATGAAGCAACTGTGGAAAAAAAGAAAAAAGAAAAAGAAAAAGAAAAAGAAAAAGAAAAAGAAAAAGAAAAAACGTTCTCCAAAGGCAAAAATATACTTTAAAAAATAAATACTTTTCGCGGGAGAACACGTATCGTAACGTATCGTATCGTATCGTATCGTATCATTAAATAGTCAAAGAAATAACATCGTTTATAAATCGTCAAAGGGTATGAATTAAAAAGGTCACACGTTGTCGTGTATCGTATTCCTCTTGACGTACAATAGATTCCATCAAGTAGTAATAGGAAGTTGAAGCGAGAATTATGAAAGGGGGATAAGAGGAGATAGAGAAAAAGAAATAAATAAAAGAAAGAAGAGCGTGTAGAGTAAATCGTTTAACCCGGAACGCGAAATAGTTATATATGGGTCAATCGGTATGAGAAGAGAGCGTGATGTTGGTTATAGAAGATATAGAAGTGAAGTATATGAGAATAGGATATAGTGGGGAATGAGGAGATCGTAAACGGAGGAGAAGTGAAGAAGGGAATTTTAAAGAATGACGATGACAATGACTACGATTGCGAAGAGATGTATGGGAATTGTAAAAGGAGGGGAGGAAGTGGAATAATTTAATTCCAAGTAAATTCTTAACTGCGATAGAAACACGTTAACAAAGTTTATATAGATAAAGAGTAATAAATAAATCGATCTATTATTTGTATTCTTATATGTTATCATTGAAGATCGTCATCAAGGAAAATGCAAAACATTGGCAATATACACAAGTAGCAATAACAATAAGCATTGCTACCACCAGCGGTACCAGCAGTACCACCACTACCAACGACGACCACCACCTCCACCACCACCACCACCACCACCACCACCATCAAAGCATGCAAGACAATCAAAGACAACCGGCATCAATCGGCAAATCGGTCAAGATAGCACACGTGTTTTCCTCCGAAGAGAAACGAAAGACGTTTGTCTGATCCCGCGTGCGTCGCGTAGACGAACGACGACAACAACGACGACGACGACGACGACGACGACGACGACGACGACGACGACAACGACGACGGCCGCCGAGCTTAACAGTTCGTTTATCAGTCAAGCAAGACCGCGTGTGGCACACGGTTCACATCGTCGGTTGCATCAATCATATAATATATACATATATATATATATATATATATATATATATATATATACACATATATATATTTAACATTTGACATAGAATCGATCGCAAAGTTCTTCATTAAACTAAACGAAGCTGGAATATACGTGGATTTATTTAATAACCATAATTCCTAAATATCATTTATCTATTATTTCGATAAGTTTTATTGAGATAACATTCGTTGATTCGAAATCTCGTGATCCATCCAAAGGTGATTTTAACGAGCACATTCGTTCCGTCGTTGTTGACCGTGAACGAGACACGATAGACGTCACATCAAAAAAGATCGACACGCTGGCGCTAATTCAACGACATGTAATTGTTATGTAAGTAAAATAATAATTGACAATGTCCATCCTTCTCTTTCTTCCTTTTTTCCTTCCTTCTTTTCCTTAATCTACCATGCGTCTTCCGTTCGATCTACGATACTTCCCTGTATATTTTTTCTTTAACATCCTACATAAAAAGAAAAAAATCCTTGTTTTTTCCAACGACTCAAAGAACGGAAGTGGACGGGAATGTGTAGGGCCGGGAAGATCCTAAGAAGAATTATCGATCGACCATTACAAATTCCGTATAGATATCGGTATCGTTATCAGCTTCGTGACTCTCTCGAGGTGTATCGATATCTGATTTATTATTGAAGTTTCCCCTTAAATAATCATTCCGAATGATATTTCGTTAGACCTCAATTGATCGACGAAACTGCGAATGCTGAAGTTCGATAACGAAGAAAATCTATTACGATAAAGAATATCTCTGGTCGCAAAGTTCTTTCTATTTCTTTTATTTCTGTTTTTTTTTTCCTTTTATTTTTTATTTCTTTTCTTTTTTTTTTTTTCTTTTTAGCTTTTTACATGACACTCAACGACAACGGCAGGCAAATTCTTTTCGTTTTTTTATCTGTAAAAAAAATATTCCTTCTCGAACGATCGAACGAAAAATTGAACAATACAACGAAATAAAAGATACTAATTGAAAATTCGATCGAATAACATTGAACGTAAAAATAATCGTTTAGAATTAATATGCCTGATCGGAATCGTTTATCTGCAAGAACACTTGACATTGACAAGATACAGTGGTCGAATGATATATTATTTTTTTTTTCTTTTTTTTTTTTTGTATCATCTTACAACGGTAACGAAATTTTAATCGTGAAAAGGATCTTCGAAATATACTATATATAGATATGCGATATAATAATTCTATCCATTTTTTTTGTCCTCTCTCTCTCTCTCTCTCTTGCTTTGTATTTTTTTTTTCTTCTTTTTTTTTTTTTTTACGCGGATTCGCGTGCGCAGGCGCATCAGCCGCTTGTTAAAGCCACGTGCATTGAGATTAACGGTAACGCGAGATCTTAGTTCCTCGTGTTGCGATTAGACAATATGCTGATTCAAAGTACGTATAATATTTCGCAGAGTTTCATGATCGTCTACGTTTAACTACTGGAGCAATCGCGATGACGACAGTGCAACGACATTGAAATCAAGGTGGAGAAAAGAGGAGAAAAAGAAGAATAAGTAGAGGAAGTAGATTAGGAAAAAAAAAGAAAAGAAAAGAAAAGAAAAGAAAAGAAAAGAAAAGAAAAAGGGAAAAAGAACGAATTATAATGAGCAAGCTGGTGCTTATCGTTAGCGTTATCAATTACCGAAGCTCAACTTTTATATCCGTCTTAAGTAATAATGCTGACTACTGTCTAACGTTGCCGGTGATGCCGACGATAATACGCTTGAATAAAAAATTAATCGAAATGTGATAATCAGCAATTCGATCTTGGCTATCATTTTTCCTTTTTAAAATATATCTATTCAAATTTAATACGATCAAAATGTTACAATAATTTATTTTCATGCTAATCTGATTTCTAAAGTCTTTCAGTCTTTTCTCCTCTTCTCTCTCTCTCTTTTTTTTTTTTTTTTTTTTTTGGAAATATAGAAAAGTACCAGCTACATGCAAAATTGTTTTACGCATCTATGTTTTGTCCCGATTATACAGATTGACGTTTAATAAAGAAAAATATAATAAACAAAATTTAATTTAATCATTGGATAGGTCAGAAAATTCTCGATCGTGGAATGTTACTAACTGCGCTCTTCTATGTTTCTTTATCTTCACAAGATTTAATTAAGATATAACGCAACATGTTCTTTATTTTTTGTCACGCGTTTAGATACTCTAGATTAAGGCTGACGGAACTGGGCAGAGCTGACGTGAAATTGTCTCAGGTTGATCCTGGAATCGGCGACTTTGGGATAAAAAATTATCGTACCGTACGTCAGCACCGAATTCGGTGAGTTTGAATTTTTTTTTTCTCGTCGAAAGATAAAATAATAATAATATAAAAGAATAGAAGAGGATATATAAAAAATGACAAATTGAACGTAATGAAAAATCATCCAAATGTTAATCATTTCTTTTCAATCAGTATAATAGATATTAATGATGTTAACCATTGAATATTATGAGTCCGAACATGTCCATTTATTTCATGTTCAAGTAGACATTCAGGATGAAAAGAAGGCCTTCAACTTTTTTCCCGAATTTTTTTACCGAATGATTTTAAAAGTTAAACAAACATTAGCTCGTTTACGCGTTTGAAAATTGTTCAATGTTCAATAATATGAGAAAAAAGAGAAAAAGAAATAAATTGCATGTGTAATAAAGAGAAGGCAATGTGAGAAATCGAAGATAAAAACGACATAGTTAACGGGCCTATAGAACTTTTTAAAGAAGGATCCTTAATAGAGGGAAATCCCAAGATACTCGAAATAAAAAATGACTAGAGCGACGCTAACGTTTGTCAGGATAACATATAGGTTTAAATCCCGAACTAAGTCATTCGCGAATGTCCAACTTTTTATGCGTGATCCTAGCGTCGTTGTATTGACGTACGTTACTGACATTATTGATTAAAAAAAAAAAAAAAAAAAAAAAAAAAAATTACACATATATATTAGTATATTTACATATGCACATCAAAATACAGGCATGGTCGCTTTGCCGGTCTCGGGGACTGAACCATCCTTGCTGAACGTGACGAATATTCAATCGAACGGTTCAGAGAACTGCAATGAAAGCAGAAGTGCCGAAGTAATAAGACAAAGGATTATGGACAGAGCTTTCGTTATTCCACGTGTTAATATGTCGCCTAACAATGGTAATGACAATTACGCTTTAGAGTTCGAGAAGATCGACAAATCGGATAAAAAGAATTTCAATGTAACGGGTGACGGTATCAAGGCGGAACCTGTGGTATTGAAGAAGGTGGCAGGTGAGATAGATATTACATTCCTTTTTTTCTTTTTTTTTTTTTTCTTTTTCCTTTTACCTTATTTCTTTCCTCTATTCTTGATAAACATCGGAAACGTATACATTAAAAGAGCAAGAGATATTTTTATCTCGTACTTCTACGTATGTATTTCTTTTCTTTTTCTTTTTTGTCTTTTTTTTGTCTTTTTTTTGTTTTTCTCTTTTATTTATTTCTTTTTTCTCGTTCTTATCCACATCCGCCAAACGTGAATCAATTGGCTCTAAGAGATATCGCCGCGCATGCAGTTATCAATTATGCGAATTAACGCGATATTAAAAGCATACAGCGAATAAGAAAAAAAACAGAAAAGAAATAATTTTGTGGTAATAAATAATCATTTCGTTGATCACATCATGGACCAGGATAATGTTTCTTTGATGAGGATATATATATATATATATATATATATATATATATATATATATGTATACACACGTATGTTTGTATATATGTACGTATGTGTTTATGTAATATAAGAAAAAAAAAAAAAAAATAAAAATACCGATAGAGATACGCGTAAACGATATATTATCGTCGTCACGGTCGTTCTCAATGAAAAGTATTAACATTGCGTACGTGAATATCTCGTATGTATTTAATGAAATTGAAAACGACGAAAGAAAAAAATAAGAATAATATAAAACGATAAATACAACGACGAAATTAATTATTTTTAAACGAAAATAAATCTACATTTACGTACATCATACAGTATTTCATTTACGTTTGAACGTAGAAAACGTTGGAATCGGATCTAAATGTTTGATGAAACTGATACGAGAATTATATTGAAGGAAGAGAAAAATATTAAAAAAAAAAAAAAAAAAAAAAAAGAAAACAGAAAACAGAAAAAAGAAAAAGAAAAAAGGGGGAAGATCCATCGTTAGATCGCGTTTAATAGGGAAGAAATTTGAGAATAAAAACGTTGACGATTTTTCGATAGCCGGCCTAAAAGTTCCTAATGGACAAACGAACAAAAAGGATATGCCATTGCTGAATCTTGGCAACGGGGGCGGCAGTGGTGGTGGTGGTGGTATTAGTGGTGGTTCGTTATCCAGTGGAAGTTCCATAGTGACCATCTCTTCCGTTGCAAATTCAGACCCCGATCCTGATTATCGGAATGATCCAACCGGAAATGGAAATGGGAGACATCTAAGGACCGAGAAATGGTATCACACGACCCTACAAATTTCTGTTCCTTTCTTCATCGCTGGAATCGGAACTATTGGAGCTGGTCTTGTTCTCGATATGGTTCAGGTAATTATTATTATTATTTTTTTTTTACAAAACAAATGTACTAACGAAAAAAAAAAAATGAAAAAGAAATGAACCAATCGTTACTCTAATTACGCATCTCGAAAAAAAAAAAGAATAATAATTAAATAATCTTATGTTTCAGCACTGGCCAGTATTCAAATCGGTCAGCCAATTACTCATCTTGGTGCCTGCTCTGTTAGGATTGAAAGGAAATCTCGATATGTGTTTGGCATCGCGATTGAGTACTCAAGCAAACTTAGGAAATATGCATACATTACGTGAAATTATAAAAATGATCATTGGTAATATCGCGTTGGTACAAATTCAAGCGATCGTAGCGGCCATTTTGGTAGCAATATTTGCAATAATCGTTGGTGCCATACAGGATACTGTACACCGAAACGAAGGGAGTGCAGTTGTACCCTTCGAATGGAATTATGCTTTATTATTGGCAACTTCAAGCGTTTGCACGGCAACCAGTTCCTGTTTCATTCTAGGTAAACGTCACATTATGTTTATCGATCTATGAATTTAAATACATCGATTATTATTAATGATCGTCAGCTGAATCAATAATCATCTATAAATCAATTTTTATTTCGCGTCTTAAAAAATTCATTATATAATACGAAACTACACCGTAATTGTATACTTTTCCATATGTAATATTAGATAAGAATAGAAAATTAATTTTATGGCAAAAATGAAAAGTATACTTTTTTCGCATGACTGAAGTATTAATGTATATACAGCTTGATATTTGCGCGACGTTGTCAAGTAATTAATCTTAAAATATGTAATTATCTTTAAAATATGTTCAAATAAAAATCTAACGCGGATTTACTTTACAGATCTTATAATGATAGCCGTGATCATGATATCCCATCGATGCAAAATGAATCCCGATAACCTAGCAACGCCGTTGGCTGCATCGGTAGGTGACGTCGTATCGATCAGTGTCCTATCGGCAATAGCCTCTGCATTTTTCGTAAGATTGCAAGAACAAGTTTGGATACTTTACGTCGTCATAATCTGTTATCTTTTATTTTTACCATTTTGGATTTACGTGGTTATGAAAAATAAATACACGAGAAACGTTTTAACGTCTGGTTGGGTACCTGTCTTATCTGCACTGTTCATCAGTGGGTATGTGTATCAATGATTATTAATTAATTATAATCAAAAACAAAGAATATTAACTATCCAAAAATTTCAAGCAACATTATACCTAATATACGTAATTATGATTTTAGCCTCGGTGGATTGATCCTAAACGAAGTTGTTGACAAATTCAAAGGATTCGTAGTATTTCAACCTATTATAAATGGAATTGGTGGTAACTTGGTGTCAGTTCAAGCATCTCGAATCTCAACAATGTTACATCAAACTAGTATTTTGGGTATATTACCTCCACATGCGAAAATGTGGGTTGCTCCGTGGACAGCTCTATTCAAAGGAGGTATAAAACAAATATACATATACAAACATACATACATACATACATACATAAATACATATATACATATATTTTATTGTATGTATATAGTTCTAATATTAAATATTCGTTCATTTACAGCACCGTATGCCAAAACTGCGAGGATATTAATTGGAATGGCGATTTGCGGTCAATTGGTATTCGTATTTGCGGCGGATTATATCAAATGTCAGAGGTCGACTGTGGATGCTTATTTTGTTGTTTCTTATATCGTAGTATCTACTTTACAAGTGAGTATTATATTTACTGTTTAATTACGTATATTACATATACAGATATACACACCATCACATATATACTTATCATATATCTCGAAATTCTTTAAAGAAATTCAATATATCATTAATATATACACAATTTGATGATTCTTGATCGATAATTAATAATACTTGTAATCATTTTTAGGTAATGCTGTTGCTCTATATAGCACACGTAATAATTCATGCAATGTGGAGGCATAAAATAGATCCAGACAATTCTGCAATTCCCTATTTAACGGCATTAGGTGATCTAACGGGAACAATGTTCCTAGCGTTAGCCTTCTGGTTCTTAACATCGATCCATCAGGAATATCGTTCCTGCGAGGATCTCGATGTTGTTAATGATTCAACATCGATTCCAACATAAATTTTCTCATTCGATTGAGAAATTCTCAATGTTGATTATAATGTATATGATAGAAAAAAAAAGAAAGAAAAAAAAAAATAACTGACAGTTAGATGATTCTTCTAACAAATCATAGATTATATTCTAATAGAGCCCGATTCAAATATACGTAGTTTGGTATGTTCAATTTAAAAAAAAAACAAAAAACAAAAAAACAACAAAAAATTAGAACATTGATCTGAACTCTATTGAATAGGGTATGGAATTCTTAACAATCAATAGAAATTTCTGACAAAGAAGGAGAGCCATATAGATAGCTAAATAGATAGATAAATAGAGATTCTTTGTTTTGATTAGAATCCTGTCAATTGCAATACTCACAAACAACAATTACTTACATACGTCTAATTGCATGTTCGTTTGTTCGTGGTTATACTAATCTCTTTCTCTACTCAGAAATTAACGATAATATCTATTCTCCGCATTGTGATATCGTGTGGGATAGATAAAAAAAAAAAAAAGAAAAAAAAAGAATAAAAAAAGAAAAGAAAAGAAAAAAAAAGTGAATTAAACGAGTAGGAGATCTTTTGAATGCAGTATAAAACGTTATAAATAATTAAATAAATATACGTATGTATATATGTAAATTAATTAATTAATTAATCGATCAATGATATAACTACCTAGTCAAAGGATATTTCTTAAAGACGATAGAAATATAATGCAAGAGCTCGAAAAAAAATATGGATACAAGTCGAATGGATTTATCGCTAATAACTATAATATTATCGTTGTAAACAAATTTTTAAGCCTGAAAAGAGAAAGAGATAGACTTTTACCCGAACTAACGATGTTTATAACGATGTTTATTATTATTATTATTATTATCAATATTAGTAATATTATTATTGAAAATAAAGAAGATAGTGATAAGGTGGAAAAAAAAAGGGAATAATATTGCGGGAAAAACATTGTCACAATAAATTGAATAAATGAAGGGAAAAAAAGGAAGATACAAAAAAAAAAAAAAAAAAAAGAAAATGAAAAAAATAAAAAATAAAAAGAAGATGAAGAAATATGAAATTGTGAAATTCTAGATACCGATCGTCTCGTATGATTTTCTTATCTACAAAGAAGAAAACGAGCAATGATTAAATCGCACTGCCTATTAGTATCGTCATGTCCACGTCTAATTACATAATCGACATTATCAAATGACGTTAGGTAACGTTATATACATTTTTTGACATAGACAGACGCGATAATCTATTTTTATGGGATGAAAGGAAAAAAGAAAAAAAGAAATTAGGAAAGGAAGAAAAAAAAAACAAAAAAAAAATATAAACACATTTTTTTTTAACAAATCTGACCGTCTCGTAGATCAGCTTGAATTAACTATTGGATAAATAAAAGTAAAAGAAAATAAAAGAAAAAAGGATTACCAAAATGTCTTATCGAAAAGTTCTAGTATTATTTTGATTAATATAATATTATATACCTTGTGAGTATTATTTTAATAATAATTTCTAATCAGATGATTAATTATTTTCTTATTATTAAAATATTTCCAATGGTCGTAAACGATTGTTATTTTTATTTTCCTTTGTTCTATCTGGCGGAATCGATAACGATCATAATGATCTTGATTTTAAATGACGCAGAAGATAAAAGAAAAAACACAAAACAATAAGAAGAAGTAGAGACAAAAAATCCTTGGAAAATCCTAATTGGATAAATATAATTATACTATTTTCTAATTCGCATCTAACATACGTTTTAATAATACGTTGTAAATATCTAGATCTATTTGATTGATACGTGGAACATTAAAAGTATACTTCGCTAATAAAAGATGAAGTATTACCGAAGTAAAAATTATGATAATTAAATATCTTTGTATATACCTTTTATCTAGATAAAATTTATGGAAGATATTGGATGTATATATCGATTAATGTATCGGCGATCAGTCAATGTGTTAAACGAATATCAACATTAAAACGATGGCGTATAATAGTTTGTTAAAAAAAAAAAAAAAAAGAAAAAAATTATTACAATTCCTTTGATTATTTCTAATCCTGTCTTTAATCCCTATTTTGAACATGAAGAAAAAGAATCCAATTAATTTCGAAGCTTTTAGGATCCTTCAAATAATTATTACGAAATAATCTTACTTACATGATCAGCTGATCGGATGAAACAGGCATTATACTAAAATAATTGTTGACTTTTTCTCTCTCTCTCCTCTCTCTCTCTCTCTCTCTCTCTCTCTCTCTCTCTCTCTCTCTCTCTCTCTCTCTCTCTGTTACCGAGCGATTCGTCCATTCGGTTATTTATGTACAGTAATCCATTTATCCTTGCTAGAAAGTTCCATCGTCGAAGATTTCGTCGATACAGGAATGACCTAAAATAAAAATCAATTTTATCAATATAAGGAACAACAATGGACAATGACTTATCCATCCTTACGAAAATTTATATCTTCTTATTTAAAATATTTCAATGTCTTTTTTACTATTATATTTGAGCACGTTGTTAAAAGTAACATATAACTTTCTCCTAATTTATCTTAAAACCTTTAAAAAGAGAAATGCAATTGGCCTTGGATCGAAACTATTGTATGTTAAACAAATTTAACAGGTTTTAAAATGTTTCATAAAATTTTCCTCTATCATTACGAATAATACTATTTAAAAAAGATCAAATCATAAATCATATATTATAGAAATTCGAAATACCTGACGAAATTTGTCTATATATACAGTCGAAGTATTAGTAAGAAATAAGTTAGTTCACGATGAGTTTCCACGGCATGAAAATGATGTTCCATATCGTGCTCCTTCTGACAATATTTCGGGAGTGTTATAGTTATATCAATATAGTGAGAGTTCATGCAAATATTTCGACGTATTACGAAAGTAATAATCATGGAATTGCGAAAGGAAAAATCACGGAGTTTACGGATAAAAATATTTCAAACGAAGGTAAATAATAATCTATTAATAATTATATATGTGTAAGCAATAATATATAACAAATATAAAAGTATACATTTGTTATTAAAATATATTATGTATATGTACAAAAATATATTGTATATATATGTATATATATATATATATATATATATTTGTCATTATATAAATATCTAATATCGCTAAGACATTAAGACGACCATCTTAAATAAATCTACTTTTCGTTGATACAAGATACAAGAATAACAGGCGGAGAATACGCAACCGAAAGACAATTTCCTTTCATCAGTGTCGTACACCGACTCGTTGGTAATGGAGTGATCTCTCAATGTGGCGGAAGTATCCTATCGAAACGATGGGTATTAACAGCAGGCCACTGTATCGCAGAGTCGCCTCACAAATTTTTTCTCGTTTTTGGTATTATCGACAAGTCTGGTATCAGATACGATAAAAACTTTGGTCCTGGAATTTCGATGATTACAACACGAGCGTACCTTCATCCAAGATATATAGAAGCTATCAATGACATTGGATTATTATACATGCCTAAAGATATTCCTTTTACAAGTAATTAAAAATAATAACAATAATAATAATAATAATAATAATAATAATAATAATAATAATAATAATAATAATAATTAATTAGCAACTTATACTATAATTTACATTTAATGCACGTTCGTTTCTAACGAAATATAAATTAATTATATTATTTGTAAATTATTATAGACTCGATTCAACCTATTTCACTTGCTGGTTATAATGATCTATACAAGAGTTACGAACATGCAACAGCAATCGTTATCGGATGGGGTAAAGAGAGAGCCACTGGTTCCACTTCTCAAGCTTTGAAATATGCTCGACTGTCGGTAATTACTAACAGAGAATGTAGATTACATTGGCAAATAGACCAGAGAAATATTTGTACAGCATTTGGTTCTGGTCAACACGCTTGCCAAGTTAGTAATCGACCTATGATAATACTGCGCATATTAAAATCCACATACATATATATATATATTATTACTATTACTATTATTATACTAATAATTCTTCTAGGGTGATAGCGGTGGTCCTCTTATCGTGCAAACTACGAATAAACAATATATTCAAATTGGGATTGTAAGTTATGGCGATGCTAATTGTCCCAGTAATAAACCTGGTGTATTCACAAGAGTAGCTGCATTCAGTACGTGGATCAATTTGATCACTAGAATACGATATTAAATTGCTTATATTATTATATATACGTACATATATACATATATACCAGAATAATTTGTATTAGACAAAAATGTTGCAAATATATGAAATATTCAATTATATATTGATAACAAATACCAAATTGCTTACACACATCATTGTATATATATATATATATATATATATATATATATATATATACGAATAATTTTTAATAGGCCTATACTTAATGCATGAAAAAATTAAATTATAGATTAAATAATTCATTAATATCAAATACGATTAATTTATAGGTTATCTTACCTATTAAGATTCTTCTATAATTGAGATAAAATAGGAATATTAAAAGAGAATAGAATAGAATTAGAAATTCATTGAGCTAAACTACGATGTTTACAGGACGAAGTACGCTAACGAAATGAAAGATCGTACGCAGTATGCCGAGATAGGTTAAACGCTCGATTGTTTACATTTGCGAAACATTGCCGGCTTGTGTTCATTACCGGTACAGTTTGTATACATATATATATATATATGTTATACACTCGACCTATAAGAATGTATACAAATTTTACGAAAAAGATATATAAAAGTAATAATAATATTTAATACGATTAAAATTTGTCTATCCTTGACGTTATTACATTAATTCTCAAAATGATTTATATCGAATCTGTCGATTCGATCGTAATAATTTATAAAGAAAATTTTCAAGGCCAATTAATGGCGTCGAAAAACGGTTAACTAGAACGAACGGTAATTAAACGATAAAAAAAAGGAATAAACGTATTGTAATCGCGATTGTCATGATTAAACTATGATACTTACAATTCCTAACATGTTATTCTTCTCGATTAATGGAGAATAGTCGGGATATTGTACTTTTGGAAATGATAATTCCAAAAATTCTAACGAGCTCAAGAAAAATTCGAACAGGTTGAATAGCGGGAGACACCGGAAAAGAAAGAGAAGAAGGTTTAATGGTGGGAGGTTACGATATTAGTCAATTGATCGTTCAATTTATTCGATAATCGATCGATCATATTAATTTATTATCGCACATGTATTAATATAAAATCATTAATATTAAGAGATATCTAAAAAGAATATCTATTTTATATTCTAAAATTGTTATTAATATCGATCAAAGAATATAATTGAGAAAATATATAATTATTACGTTTAATCGTTCGTTTGATTGTTTTACGCAATATAATAATTCGCGCATTGTTAAAATTCGATATCCTAGAGTGCGCTGTAAAGAGAGAATATCCTACTGTCGGTAATACAGTTTCATTTACTCTTTCAAATCTTTGCTCTACTTGCCATGTGTAGAACTATCCAAAGTAGATACACTCATACATAAACACATTCATACATATATATATATATATAACATATATCTTATATAGATTTTTGTTCCCCTCCTTCTACCACTTTACTTCGTGTTCTCTCTACAAACGTACATAGATCTCGCTCTTCTTTCCCCTACTTCCTATAATCGTTCTCGCGATGAGCTTTAATCTTCTGTTATTCGCGGCAATTTCGAAGTGGACCATTTCATATTCTCGACATAATGAGCCGGCAATTTGAATGACTGGAAAAACGAGTTTGACGATCGATCGTTAAAAGTATTCGCGCGTGTAGTGTATCTTGTGCCATTTTTAAATCAAAACCAATCGAAATATTAATAATCAGATTTAAGTATTAATCTTCACTGTCATCGTGCAATAGTCCAAGTATTATCGTACCTTTCTTTTTCTCTCTCGCACACACACGGATACATATACACACACAGGCGCGCTCACTCATCATTCGTTCATACTACACGTACAAGATATATATATATATATATATATATATATATATATATATATATATATGTATATATATGTATATATAAAGAAAGACCGTTCGTCTAATTTGTGTGGTGAAGTCCGTTAACAACCGTTCGGTGTTCCATTAAATAACGTTCCATAGGCCGCTCGTGCGGCTCGGTATGGGTATCTGTTTCTGCTTAAATTAGTGCACAGTGCGTGCCACAGCCTTACTCAACTCGAACTCTCCGCTCCTCGTCTAACCAAAGCCGAATCATTATGCCAGTGATAATACGTCGTTGCCTGTTGCTGTCCCGCTGTTACGCGTTCGATATCAAAGGGAAAGGTATATATCACATTTTGAAATATTGTTATTTCTATTGATTATAACAAAGTTATAATATTATATTTCTCATAATAAATTTGGTAACGTTCAACGTCAAAGGGCGTAGACGCTCCTTGTGGTCCAAAAGGGATAACAGTGCAGTGATTTGTTTTTGTAGCATGAGTTCTCTCATTCACAGGGAGGGGGAAGATTTTTTTCTTTTCTTCACTCTTTTTCCTTTCCTTTTTTCTTTCTTTTCTCCCCTCTCCGTAGATCCTCTTTTGAAAAAAAAAAAAAAAAAAAAGAACACAGTACTAAAGTAAGTTTGTTTCTTCTTTTATTCAAGAATGTTTCCACTTGAAGACATTTGACTTACATATTATTAGTGCAATTATGGTGAAATCAATTTGATAATAAAAATAATCAATTGAGATGACACGCTAAAGTGGTGTAATTGAATATAAGTTTGTTAACAAATTCAACAAAATAAGAGAATTTACAAAAGTATTATTGTGATTTGTTATCTTTATATATTTTCCCAAGGATAAATACTCTAAAATTCTTGATATTTTTTTCTTGCAATTGATTACTTGCATACTTTTTAAGGTTTATATTAGATCAATAGTCTTACCTGAAAGAGTATGATAATTGACAACAATTAACAACTTGACAACAATAGGATGCAACGAGGTCAGTTGAGAGATATTTCCTCCTGGATGACTCGTCTGTTTCCTGAACCCAGCGAGAGAATGGAGGCTTTTAAAATGTTTGGATCAAAAACAAGCTGTCCTACCAGTACATTTTATACAGATTTAGAGATAACCGAAAGCAAAGATGTAGTTACAGAAGAATACGAAGAAGAACAATGTTCTAAAACTTCACGATCATTGAAGCAACAGAGTGGAACTAACGAAGATGGAAACTCTCAAGATTTGGATATACAAACTAATACGGAAGATCATCAATATTCAAGACATTCCTTTCATAGAATTGCAAGTTTTGGAGGTTTTCCAAGGTTTCAACCATTCGTTATGTCAGCCTCTTCTCCAGCAGCATGCATTGATATCGGTAGAAATGAAGAGACATCCAAAGAAACTTCCTATGTTGCAATGTCCCACAGTGTTTTAGAATATAGAAGTAGCAGGTTCGAATCATTTTTTTTATCATTCCTTAATAATATTTATAAATACTTTATTTTCTTAGTCTAATCTTACTAAATCTTTAATAACATTACATTATGCTTAAATGAAATATTTTTTTCTTTCATTCATTAATCTCTTTCATTTTGTTTAATTGCAATAGGTATGCGGCATCTGAAAGAAATTCTCATCAATATACATTAGATCCATACGCTATCAGTGAATCTGAAAGCGAAGAAGAATCAGAGGAGACTAGATCTTCTGAAACAGAATCTATTATAGCTGTGGATCAGACAGATGAATCTACATCCGAGCCAAAATTACGCGTACAAAGAGGTTCTCCTGATTCAAAAAGGAAAAAAGCACGTCGTGTAGCAGAAGAGTTATTAGCAACTGAAAAGAAATATGTTAACATATTACACCTCATTGATCAAGTATTTCAATTCAGAGTTGATCAAGAAAATAGAGCACATCCCATGTTTCCACCTGAAACAGTTCAACACATGTTTTCAAATATCAAATCTATTTACAAATTTCACAATGACTTTTTATTACCTCAATTGGAAGAAAGAATGCAATGCTGGGATTCTAACCCTAGAATTGGAGATATCATGAAAAATTTTGCACCTTTTTTAAAAATGTACACAGAGTATGTAAAAAATTTTGATTACGCAATGAATCTGATAAATACATTGCAAAGCAAAGTCGCAAGATTTGCAGCAATAATTAATGATATACAAAAATTGGATGAATGCGCTAAATTGTCACTGCCACATCACATGTTAAGTCCAATACAAAGATTACCAAGATACGAATTACTCCTTAAAGATTATTTAAAAAATCTCACTGAAGAAAATTCAGATTATGAAGACACAAAAAGTAAGGTTATATTCAAACATTCAAGAAAAGAAAAAAAAAATATATATATATATATACATATGTATATGTTAATATCAACTATGATACAAAATAAATTTATTAATTATATTTCAGAAGCTTTAGAATTAGTATCTACTGCTGCTAATCATACAAACGAAGCAATGAAAAAAATAGATAAATTTAAGAAACTTTTGGAAATACAAGAAAGTATATATGACGCGACCGATCTAGTCAGTGCAACACGCGAACTTATTAAAGAAGGTCGTATCGTCAAAATTTCAGCGAGAAGTGGTGATCATCAGGATAGACATTTGTTTTTGGTATGTTACTATAAAGGTAGATCTTATTACATTTCATATAATCTAAAATATGAAATATATTTATATACTCTATGCTTTCAGTTTAGTGATCTATTGTTATTGTGTTCATTAAGACTGATACCTGGTCCTCCATATCGTTTACGAGCCAAATTTTTAGTCGAAGATTTACAAGTAGTTGAAGGTGATAATTTAGAAACTGCAAATACTTTTTATATTAGAGATGAAAATAAAAGCGTGGAGTTGTATACACATTCAGCGGCAGAGAAAGCTTCGTGGTTAGACGCATTATTTCAAACTATGCAGGAAATAATGAGAAGAAAAGCTAGTTTGAAAACTGGTAATGCTAAAACATCTTTAGTTAAAGCTGACGATGTGACTAGATGTATGGTTTGCGAAGTAATTTTTTCAGTCATGAAAAGGAAACACAATTGTAGAGCATGTGGAATTGTAAGTTGTATTGTACAAAAATTACATCATCGATCCGTATACAATCACGTATATCTACATATATCTATCTATGTATATATATATATATATATACATATACATTTCTTTAAAAATTTATATACAAAATTATTGTTGTTACAGGTTGTTTGTAGTAAATGTTCAAATCAAAAGTTATTATTTGAAGACAATAAGAATATGAGAGTATGTAGACTATGTCACGCTGCTCTAACTCAACCTCTTAGCAAATCTCCGTCGTCTCCGTCAGGACCAGTGCCAAGCTTGTTGCAAGTTTCAGCAAGTGCATCATCAGTATTGTCTGGTTATCTTTTATTAAAAACCCAAGCAAGCAAACCTTGGACCAGACGATGGTTTGCGTTGCATATCGACTTTGTTTTATATTCTTTTAAATCAGAAACAGAGAGTATGGCCATGACAGCAACACCTATGCCAGGTTTTATGGTAACGGACGGTGCAATGTTAACAGACGAGGATCCTTTAAGTAGCAAGGATCGTATAAGAGCATTTAAAATGCATCACTCTAGGAAATATTATTATCTGCAAGCTTCTTCCGAAAACGACAAAGAAAAGTACGTATCTAATAACATTGTCGATATCGAAAAATAACATTAATTAATTAATTTAAAAACACAAAAAAAAAGAAAATTTATAAAATATTTCCAGATGGATGCATGCATTGCAATTAGCTACAAAAGCTGAACTACCTCATTTAACTGAGATTGAACAGGACGAACACGCACAAGAATGTCAATCGTTAAACGATATACAATGAAAATTTATATCTTTGCATCTACAAACTAGCCAATTTTGTACTATCCTTTTCGTAAATTAGGTAATAGGAATCTGTAAAATAATCGTTAGTTAGCTATATTTAAAAAAGAAAAAAGAAAAAAAAATAACGTTAACTTATGTTATATATATATATTGTTATTAGTGTACACTACGATCGAAGTCAATAGCGAGACGAAACGCTGTCATGACGCTTGTTGTTTTGTAATGTTCTGTTATAGTATATTTATAAAAATATATATATGTCGTTTAAATACAATATGCTACATATATATGCCGATAATAATTGAAAAAAAGAGATATTGATCAATCGATCGATCTTTAGAGAAAATAAATCGCTTAAATGCTAACTATCATGTCTAAATAAATAACGCAAGTCGAAGAATCGGTTTTATCACGAGAGTAACAATTTTATCGATAAATATCTTATTTCGTAACGTCGAATCTTATATCTCGCTATTTTAATAATTAACTATTCGCGTATAATATATACACTCTGATTTAGAGAAATTGAGAGAGAGAGAGAGAGAGAGAGAGAGAGAGAGAGAGAGAGAGAGAGAGAGAGAGAGAGAGAGAGAAAGAGAGAGAGAGAGAGAGAGAAAGAGAGAGAGAGAGAGAGAATAGCGTTCTATTGTAGTATATACATTATTGTATATCTTTCTTGTCAACGATTTTGAAGAAAAACTATTTGAAGAAAAAAAATACAGATTTATAAGAAGATCATATTAACTATCTTTATTCGTACGTCTTTTTAAATGCACGTGTACTCCACTCACCGCATTCGTGAATACAGTTAAAGGACTAAATACATTTTTCTTATTATGGTTGAGAGACATTTTATAATGCATGACCAATGTGGTCACTGCTATCTTTGTTATTAAAATTCCTAGTCTCTGACCTAAAGAGATTAGAATGAGAAATAAAATAGAAAAAGAAAGAAAGAATGAAATAAAGAAAATTATAGTCACTGAAAAGGAAGGGGAAAAAAAAAGATAATGATAAACTTACCAACGCATGATCTTGGCCCAATACCAAAAGCAAGACAACCAGTAGAATTGTATTTTTCGTCTTTCTCTCTCAAAGGATTGAACTGAATTGGATTAGAAAAGTATTTGCTGTCTGTGTTAATGCCATTAAGAGAAATATAAACAGGTGTATCTTTCTTTATTGTCAAATCCGTCCCAGGCAGCTAAATATATAGGAATGATATATGATTATTACTATAGAATCCAACGAAATATATATGTATATATATTATACCTTATAATCTCTCAAGGTATTCCTATCAATTACTGGCAAAGGAGGATAAAGTCTCAAAGTTTCTTCTAATACAGCATCCAAGAAGGTCATCTCGTTTAAAGCCTCTATCGTAATTTCGTCATCTTTAATGATACTTTTTATCTCATTATACAAACGTTCTTCGTATTCTGGATGAGAGGCTAACTCGTAAAGAGCAAATGTAATAGCCGTCGAAGATGCTTCAAATCCGGCAATGTAGAAAGCAACTGCTTGGGCCAATAGATTATCACCTTCGAACTCTGTCAAAAAAAAAAAAAATAAAAGAAAAAACAATTCAATGGAAAATGATCAAACAATCAAATCAATGAAGGATCGAAGAGGAAGGGAGCAAGGGAGAGAGAGAGAGAAAGAGAGAGAGAGACGAATTAAAAATCATTGGAAAATCGACTCACTAAAGTTAGACGTCTGTTCTCCTTTCTTCAAAATTAATAAAGAATCTATCAGATCTTCTCTCTTATAACCAATTTGTTCACGAGTGTTCATAGAGTCCCAAAATACACGACGAAAGAATTCAGCTGGACTTTTGCTGAATGGTTCAATAAAAGTCATAATTTCTGGTAAGTAGAAAAGTATTATGAGGATAATACCACGCTTTGATCCAGTCAATATCTTCTGTCCTATTTAATTTATAAATGATATTTATATTAATTATCATATATTAATGTAATACACCGATACCTTTTTTTCTTTTTTCCGAATAAAAAAATCAAGGATTAATTTCTTTTCTTTTTTTCGAATAAATATCTACCTGCTTCCCAAAATGCAGTATCATTTTCGTTGAATGAATTAGTCGTTATACCGAAAGCCAACGATGAGATAACATCTGTAGTATATTTTGAACTTAAAATTTTCAACTCGAACTCTTTCCAATCATCAGCTTTCGCTAGTTTATTGTCAATATATTCCAACATTGGATTACTACATTCTAATATCAATGGAATCATTTTCTTCAACTTCTGTCCCGTTAAAATAGGTGTTATCTTAGTTCTCAGATATTTCCAGTTTGGTTGATTGATGCCAAGAAGATTAATTAAACCAACTGAATCCTTTTCGTTCTTTCCTCCGAACATTCGATCGGAAAACACGTTAAAATCCTTCACCAGAATTTGTTTTATTAGCCTCATATCTCTAATCATCAGAGCTGGCTTATGGAAAATGTAGAAACCAATGTATGGATCATCGTCACGGTCACCAAAATTATATATATTTTGGAGTACCACTCCTGCTGGATTTTTAAGCATTATAATGTCCTTAAAGTTACCAAATATCAAATGAATCGGTGGACATTTTACTCCGAGTCTATTCCAATATGATAATTTATATTTTGCGTACAAAAATAATGTAATTAATGATAAAAATAATATGGTAATGAAATGATTTATATCAATCGAATATCCAAGCATGATGGAATATTCTTTTTCTTCCCCTTGTCTCCTTATTCTTTTATTTATTTATATATATGTATATTTTTGAATTTTTCCTTTATTTTTAATCCTTCGACATAAAAGGAATACCTGTTGAAAAATAAAAAATTTATGTATCTATATATATATATATATATATATATATGAAAAACATGATATGGTTATCTATAGGAAGAATAACTTGAGAAATTTATAGCTCAAACGTGTGCGAAATTTATATATACACACTGAAATTCATATTTAGTTATTTTGTCAAAAAAAAACAAACAAACAAACAAACAAAATCGTTGTGAAGTAAATAAAAAGAAATAATAATTACAAAAGGATTGAGAGAGGAGAGAAAGAGAAAGAGAGTGAGGGAGAGAGAGAGAGAGAGAGAGAGAGAGAGAGAGAGAGAGAGAGAGAGAGAGAGAGAGAGAGAGAGAGAGAGAGAGAGAGAACGAGAGAACATACCTTAAAATAGTTTTCACGTAATTATAGGTAATACTCCTTTTAAAGTAAAATTCAAAGAGAGCGTTTTAATGACCGACGTTCTTTTAAAGACGTTTTGAACTAATAGAATCAATTGTGGAGCAACTTTATATATGCTTCCTGAATATATATGTGTATGTGTCTATTTATATGTCTCTTATGGAATTTTTTGAAGAATTGTAAAAAATCGGCGAAATTCAAACAACTAAAGGAGAGAGATTTATCAGAGACACGCAGAACGTTTAATGAAATGTTGCCGACTATCTTCTCTTTCATAAAATTTGATATTTAATCGTATAAATTTATTTGATGACCGGAAATATTAGATAAGAAACATTAATAAGATAACGATTCATCATTTATCATTTAGATTATTATTAACACTTGAATACATCTCTTAAGATTATACAGAATATTTAAAGATGTTTATTAATAAATTCAAATGCTTTTATTTTCTTTCCTTTTACTTGTATTTTATAAATTGATCATAGTATTATATATAAAAAAAAACAAGAATGATAAAATAATCTTATTATATTAAGTATTATGATATCTTCAAAATCTAATTTGTTGATAGTATTAAAATAAATATTAACGAATGATATTTAAATATTTCAATTAGGAATAAAATGAGAATTGAAGAATATCATTGAAAAGTATATAAAGAAAAATATATTCCTTCTAAGATTGATGATTCATAAGTAATAAACATTTGTTGTTCTTTAAGAAAAAAAAAATCTTCATACAAATAATTATTGAGTCAGTTTGGTTTATATAACTTTATCGATATTTTAAATTATATATCGTAAATAAATAAATTGTTAATGTATATTCATTTATTATGCATTTTTCTTCTTCGTATCTTATTTTCATTTCTTATATCTGAAAAAGTGTTTCATATAAAAAAAAAAAAAAAGAAAGGAAAAAGAAAAAGAAATAAATTTATCTTTTACAAGATAGCTAGCAATACATCGATCAATATTTATATATATGTATATAAATATATTCATATGATAAGAAAAATATTACATTTATCTTTCTCTAGATGACAAATTACCTCAAACTTTCGTATACAAGTTGTTATAAAAACATGTTTGTCACCGTAAGAATGTTAAAAAGGACACATAATCATGGATCCGAATATGGTTTCTATTTGAGTTAAACATATTTTATTTATAAAAGACATTAAGAACATTTGAAACTATTATAAAATATCATTAAAGAAAGTGGAACAAATAATTTACTTCTGTAATTCGACGAGCATCGACGTGATCAATTAATAGGTATTGTCATATACATTAAAATATATATTTTGTATTATTTCGCACGAAACTATTTTGGAAACATTTCTACAATAACAACAGAGTATGTTATCTTACGTAAATAAAAAATGTTTATACCTTGTAAAAATAAACGTTTTCGAATGTTTACATGACTTTGTTTCATCCTTACAGCGAATAGAGTTTACACTTAAAGAGTTTCGCGATAGATTTCTGAAATATCCTGTATATATATATATATACATATTTATTTGTACGTATTATATATATATATATAATATATATATGTATATAAATATATAAACAATCGAATTAAATTATTCATTGTCTTTTCTCAAAAATGTATTGAACTTTCAATAATGCGCATGCGCTTATTAAAATGCACGTAAATATAATTTTCGGCCGATAGATGGCAGTTATATCGAATGATGCGAACGCAGTATACATAACCTTTGTCTCTTGCGTGATTTTATTTAAAGCGCATCACAAATTTTCTTAACATTGATTTTATGTTAGATTCATTTTCTACGAATTGTATACGCGATCGGAATAATTAAAATTATTAAATTCAATCGGAATGGAAATGATTCGATCGTCAATAACGATCGGACATTCGATTCCTTTCGTTCTCATAGCCTAAACAAGGTACGCCGCTCAAAGAATGGATTCCGCAAGAGGCGGAATGCGATGATCCAGTTATGTTGCCTTCGACCGGTTATTTCAAAACGATAAATTGTCCGTTTTATGAGAACGGATCATGCGAAAGACCCTATTGTCATTTTAAACATGCTAAACGAGGTAAGATCAACATTTAATCAAGATCAACGTTCAGTCATGAGTCAACGTTCTCATTATAACCTGGAAGAGTTCAATAGATTATCGATAATAATTAATTGTTTGTTTACTAAAGTTTATCGTTTAAATTATTAGAAAAATTAATAACAACAAAAGATATTCAATCTGACGATATCTCGTCGAATCGGTCGAATCCTATGTTCAATGATTATTTAAATCCTTTTCTTGTATTTTTCCCCCGCACCCCTCCCCCCAATTCTTTTGTTTTTTTTCTCTATTCTCCCTTTTTTTTTCTTTTTTTTTTTCTTGGGAAATATTGTTGAACAATTTGTTGTATAATTCTTCATTTATTTGTCGCTTTGTACTTGTTAAAAGTATAATATTTGTTAATTCGTAATTTTTGTACCATTATGTAATACATATTGTATTATTGTATCACTTAGAAGATGCAGGAGGTACAGCAGGAATGGCTGGAATGGTGGAGACCCAGGCAACGTGTCAAACTCAAAGTTCAAAGGTAAATGCCATGGCAGCTTCAAATTCTGATATGTTACAACAATTGGTAACGGAAGCTGTTAAAAAGGTGCTCGCAGATCAAGAAGTTACAGACACAGATAAATTCTCTAAAACTATAGTTTCTCAAGTGGTAGAAGGGCTTAAACCGTCCCTAACTTCTGACTCTGCTTCTTCGTCAGAAATAACTGCTAGTAATATTATTGGAAAGCATATGAATATTCCTACGACCATAACAAAACCTGTTCCTTGTGTTTACAATCCAACGCCTATAGCGGAATTAAAGAAGAGGCATATACCAGTTGTTTCTTATATGCCAACTAGAGAAAATAGAGTGGCTGTAAAACGTAAATCATCTCCTGATAGAATTAAACCCTGGCTGAGCGTAATTAAAGATCCAACGAGTTCTCAAACAACAGAGATAACTTATAAACCTACCGCAATTTCTTGTATTTCCGACCAAGATTCTGTACAAAGTTATGTACCAACATTTAAATCGGATTCATCCTCGTCAAATTCATACGAGGATAGTAATTCTAACGACAACATCATACCTAAAGTCAAAGAAGCTTATTATCCAAAATCTAAAAAGAGAAGAGAAGAATATGTTCCAAAGAAGGTAAAAGCTCCATTGAAAAATGTTCAACAATTAGATGATACTGTGTTGGATCAATTCGAGCCTGAGTTTGATATGATCGGAGAAATATTAACGGCCGCAACGACCGCTCTTAGCACAGTACCGAGCGAGGAATCGCAAGATTATTGTTTAGATATAGAGCCAAAGTTTTCCGACGACGAACCTATGCCAGATGATACCAAAGAAAAGGATTTATCTAATGTTGACAAAACTTCTTTTCATAATATTGAAAAGAAGGAAAGAGACAATATACACGATACAAAGGTCATTGATAAGAAAAGGAAACTAGATGACGTAGAAAATGTACTATTTAATAATCACCGTAATGCCGACGATACTACCGCCGAAAAAACTAAAAACAAGAAACGAAGAGAATCTAACGACGATAAGCATAAGGAAAGAACAAAAGAGGACGATATGATTAAGAAAAGTCATAGAAGTAGTAGTAGAAGTAGTGATAAGCACAGAAAAGACCATAATCGCTCAGAGAAAAATAGTAAGGAAAGCAAGAGTTATAAATCTAGTACAACGGACAAACAACATTCTTCGTCGTCATTTCATAAAGATAAAGAAAAAAATAAGAGCAGTAGTCATACTTCTAAAGATTCTACAAATAAATCGAAAGAACGTTCTAGACATAGGAACAAAGATTCATCTGTTGAAAGAACGAATAAAGATAAACATAAGAGTAATAAACATGAGAGGCATAGATCAAAAACATATACCTCAAGCTCGAAGTCTGATAAGCATTCATCTAATAGAAGTCATAGAAATCATCGATCTAGATCACGTAATAGATCTAGATCGAGAGATCGGACACGTAGTCCATCTAAGAAAGAAAAGCACGAGGAAAATAATAGCGATGAAAAAAATACATTGCCCGATGAAAGAGAATCTCTTAGCCCATCCGAATCCATACCAGGTTCTTTCGAGAGAGCTATTTTTGATTCGTCCGATTCTGAGCATGATGTGCAAGAGGAATGTCTTAAAATCTTTCAAGTATATCTATTATTATTTCTGATTCCTCCTCCCTGATCCAATCCCATTTTAATTCTTTTGTTACACATATAATATATATGTCTTTTTATACCATTAACAATTTTATTGATATCTCTTTTCAGGAATATAAAGTTTCCAATCATCCAAAAGTAGTATCGATTAAGGAATCTGCTAAAGTAGAAAATGAAGATAATGAGGAAGTTGGTAAAAAGAGAGTGGCACATCCTTCGGCAGCTACTTCTATATTGCGACAGGTTGGTCCGAGTCAACCGCCTAAAAGACTTCAAAATCCTCAACAGAAAATGTATGAAAGATGGCGTTTGATGAGGGAAGCGGCCGCTGAAAAGGCCGCTGAAAAGGCTGCCGAAAAAATGGCCGCTAGTAATAAAACTCAAATAATATCTCCGCCAGTAATTCAACCTGTCAATGCCGTAAACGATGAGTCAGTTGAATCCGTTTCAACGATAAATAATAATGAATTGCAAATGAATGGACATGGTTAGAGACAATAAAAAATTAACGTCATTCATTCTTAATTGATACAAAAAATAATTATATTTATATCGTTTTAGGTCGAGTTAGAATCGCCCATGTACCCTATGCTATGTCTCTTGCATTGAAGAAGAAACAAGTTGCAGAGAATGTAGGAAAATTGGCTGATGCTAAAGCAGGTGATAGTAAAACTATAGCTCAAACTAGTAAGGGTGGTGTACGAGTTGCTCATGTTCCACAAGTGGTAAGAACGTTAATATCCTTTAATAGGGGATATAATTAAAATTTCTTCCTTTTTTTTCTTGTCTTGTTTTTTTCTCAAATTATCTAATCGTTCGTAAAAACGATTTTAGGTACCGCAGCTTGTACGTCCAGAACCGCTTCAACCTACGACGCAAAAGTTCCCTTTAAATGTTCGTCAGTATTATATTAACATTATGCACGATGTATGCGTACAGATCTATACGAACAGTGAGGACGCGGCACAACGTGCTGTACGCGAGGAATTTACGTGTCATGAAAAATGTAAAGCACTTCCCGTATATAAAAATTCGTGTATGTTAGCTGCACATAGATTAAGAAAGGAGGTAGATCAAAATCGATCATCGGATGGTAGTACAACGTTAGCTAGTGGTACTGTATCACACGAAGCTGTCCTCGCTGGAAAATCGAAAGGTTCTTGGAGTGTGTTAAAAACTAAAAAAGCAATAACAGATTTTAAGGGAGCAGCATTGTATAGTATGTTAAAAAAATGGATTATGACAGAAGAACAATTGCAAGATAATGGATTTCCTCGTCCTCATCCAGATGGTACTAAGGTAAAAATCAATTGTAAATGAAAACTGTGGATATATATATATATATATATATATGTACACATTTATATGAATTATTTGATTTATCATTTTTTAATGTATCATTATTTGATGTATCAGGGACGTGCTAAAGTTTATGTTATAAACACACGTAATCAAACTGTACTATCGAAAGTGCCTAACGAAAGAATTTGTAGTCGATGTGGTCAAAATTATATGGTTGATAGACACGGATTTCCTGTACAGCAACAGAATTGTATATATCATTGGGGAAAAAAATTTACGATCAGAGGAGAAGGCAAATATAGCTGTTGTCAACAATATGGATCTGCTACTGGTTGTTGCGACGCTAAATCACACGTATGGGATTATACTGATTATGAAAATCTTCGTGGTTATATAAAAACTTTACCGAAAGGTATATACGCACGATATATTTCCTAACACTAATATCTAAACATTTTTCTATTGTTAATATAAATGTCATTGATAATTTTTTTTCTTTATTAATAATAATATTATTATTATTATTATTATTATTATTATTATTATTATTATTATTATTATTATTATTATTATTATTATTATTATTATTATTATTATTATTATTATTATTATTATTATTATTATTATTATTATTATTATTATTATTATTATTATTATTATTATTATTATTATTATTATTATTATTATTATTATTATTATTATTATTATTATTATTATTATTATTATTATTACTATTATTATTATCCCATTCAAAGATGGCCCCGAAGAAGAAAAAGGTGTATATGCGCTCGATTGCGAGATGTGTTATACCACGCAAGGATTAGAATTGACAAGGGTAACAGTTATTAATGAAGAATGCAATGTTATATACGAAACGTTAGTTAAACCTCAGAATCCAATAATCGATTACAATACAAGGTAATTATATTTGTTGTTGAATTTCTAAATCATTAATATAAAGGGAGAAAAAAAAAATAAATAACTAATCGTCTTTTTTTATGCCGATGTGATGATATGATATGATCCAGGTTCTCAGGGATTACAGAAGAAGATATGAAAGACGTAACGACAACACTTTTAGATGTTCAAGCTACGCTTCTTGCTATGTTCTCTAATAAAACTATACTAGTAGGTCATAGTCTTGAAAATGATTTCAAAGCACTGAGGTTACTTCATGATACTGTGGTAGATACTAGTGTCATGTTTCCGCATAGAAATGGTTATCCTCAGAAACGGGCATTAAAAAATCTTTGTTCTGATTATTTAAGAAAGATTATACAAAATGACGGTGAGTATTTTTCTTCTCAAAAATATTATATATAATAATTTAATTATAAAATGTACGTATATACGTCTCTTTAAATTATTCAAGATTCCTAATTATTGATGAATATGTTACAGTTGGTGGTCATGACAGTAAAGAAGATGCCGTAGCGTGTATGGAATTGGTACTGTGGAAAGTAAAAGAAGAAGCTAAATTGCAATAAACACACAAAAAAAAAAAAAAAAAAAAAAAAGAAAAAACAAAAAAAAACACATGAAAATTATTTGCAAATAAATAAAATAACAAATTGCGCTGTATCGATTATACAGCTTTATATCATTCTTTTCATTTTCTTCTTATTACGCGACACGCTAACTGTTAGTAATATATATATATATATATATATATATATACACCATATATATATATATATATATATATATATATATTTATATTTATATATACATACATATGTACATATATATGTATATATATTACACAAACACGCAGACATACACACACATACACACACTAACTTCCTAGAGATGTATCATTTTTCAAGAGAAAAGTGTACAGTATACATCTTTTTCTAATTATTTTTTTTTTTTCAGGATAAATGTTCGTACGTGCAGTTTCGTATAGCTTGTAATATCATTCATGATATATCACAATTTCATCTTTTTATATTTATGAATATAAATTATTAGTTTGTTAGTAAGAAAAACAAAACAAAGAGAGAAAAAAAAAAGAAAGAAGCGGTAAACTCATGTGTCGGGCTCTTAAGAAATGCGTATATCTGTGTCGCGATATTTCGATTAATATTTTTGTACTTCGTTATTCTTACCTATTTATATTTTAGATCATTAAAGAAACAAGATGAGTTAATTAATTGTTTGTTCACTGACCTGACCTTAAAAAGTATAAGAAAAAAAATATATATATATATACATAAATATATAATTTTAATTCTGAACGAGACGCGAATATTATTCGACTTGTACACAGATGTTACTTCTATTGCTATAAATAGATTGAATGCGATTGTTTACCCAAGAGATATATCAGATAAATTTGTAAAAAAACATTACTTCACTCTATGCTATCTTCGACTAGTAGTGTAGTAGTAGTAGTAGTATTAGTAGTAATAGTAGTAGTAGTAATAATAGTAGTAATATTAGTGACAGTATCTTAAAAAATATTTTATTTCTTCTTTTGTGTCTTGCAAAAATTGTTAACGATCTGAAACTGTATATATTTGTATACATATGCACAACTTGTTTCTGCAATACCTAATATAATATAATATCGATCTTAAATAAAAAAAAAAAAATATATATATATTATATATAAATGCATTATGTATATGTTAGACGAGTCTATGTCCGCTGTATTTTTGTAAAAAAAAAAAAAAATAAGAAAAGGAAGAAAAAATGAAAAAAAAAATAAAAAGCAAACGAAGCCGCAACAAATGATATATATATATATACACGAGTTATATTAAATCAATAATAATAAACGCAATGGTCCTATGTAGATTTTATTATATACTGTTTTACAAAATATCACCATTCTCCTATTTATTTGTATTAATCTATCTACTTTATCTCATACAGTAGCTCTTTCACGTGGATAATATATATATATATATATGTATATATATATATATATATATATATATATATAAATCAATCGAGATTAGATAAAAAAGAAAAAAAAAATAAAAAAATTAAATTTTCAAAAATAAATGAAAACATTTGAAATCTTAATTATTTGACGTCACGTTTTAAGAGCACGTAATCTATCAGAGGAACATATATCATTCAGATAAGATGTCTCATACTTTTGTTTTCTTTTTTGCAAAAATATAAATTAATTTTATATTATATAAAGAATTCTATATTTATTTATTTCTCTCTCTCTCTCTCTCTTTTCTCTCTCTCTCTCTCTCTCTCTCTCTCTTTCTCTCTCTCTCTCTCTCAACGATATATATAAAATATCTCTTTCTCTCACAATGATATTGTCCATTGCATTTCTTTATTTATTTATTTTATCGAAACAGATGTTGCATGAAATATATCAACAATTGAGGTCAGATTTGTTGTTTATTATTTGCAATAAGGATCCTACTATACGTGGCAGCAGCATCAATTACATGTTCTTGTTTTGCGATCAATAACAGTGCAATGAAACGACAAAAATCTATGTTATCACTCTTTCTTTCTCTTTCTCTCCCTCTCTCTCTCTTTCTCTCTCTCTCTCTCTCTTTCACTCTCTCTCATTCTCATTCATCTTTCCACTTTCTAAATCTAAATCAGACTGTGTTAAAGAAATTTCGATTTTTCATTATTATCTTCTATTCAACTTCAATACACAAAATATTTCTTATCGTTCGTGTTCTCGTGAATGTCATTATTGTCTGCTTTTACGTATGGATCATTATCGATCATTTCTTTTTTTCAAATAAGATTCCTCCCAATTTTTCTTTCAAAATTTAATATGTTATAAATAAATCATATGAAAATAAAAAGTAAAACACAAAAAAATAAAATAAGTATTGTTAAATAATCACGTTCGTTGCAATTTTATTTATTTATTTATTAAAAGTTTGATCTTTTTCGAAAGAATGAAAGAGAAGATCATTGCAATTGAATGTACCGTTTGGAAGATATCATTTTTCAGAAGAGAAACGTGGACTATGCTACATTATGCATTTTGCTTTTTTTTTTTTACATACTCCTAGTATTTTAATATCTGTATAAAAAAAAAAAAAAAAAAAAATTACATTTACATACTTAACATATTTGATTTTGAATAAAATAAGAAATCTTATTTCGAAGCATGATCGATTTCGCATGGAATGACCCGTATAGGATATATACTTCGTTTCACAAGTTTTTCTTTTATTTTATGTGCTTAAGAAAAATATGTACATGTATGTATATATATATATATATATATATATATATATATATATACAAATATATATATACATATATACGTCGACTATTAATTTTATGAATGAATTCTCTTATAAAGAATGTACACACATACATCGAGGAAGTGAATTGGCATTGAATTATCTATCGCAAGGACTCATGCAAAACGAACAATGCCTTCTTTCTCTCTCAATCTTTTTTTCTTATTTTTTTTTCTTTTTTTCTTTTTTTTTTTTTTACATGAAAATTTTCTATATTACATCCTTCTTCGCTCTCTTCATCTCTCTCTCTCTCTCTTGTTCTTTTTTTTTTTTTTTTTTTTTTTTATATTTAATTGTGCTTCTTCTTTGCTCCTCTTCTATAATCTCACTATATAACTCTACATTATAATACACCATTGATAATATTCTTTGATATTTTCTTTTTGTTTTCTTTTTTCTTTTGTCCTTTTTTTTCTTTTTTTTGTTTTCTGTTTCTAATGATTTCCAAACAATTTTTCTAAATTCGTGTCGTCAATTTAGATTCATATATCCATTTTTCTCTCCTGGAAAGTAATTATTTATAAAAAAAATTACAATCCCTCTCTTTCTCTCTTTATCTCAATGAGATACGACACGAGATGAATCTTGAAAAATTATTCATCAATATCATTGATATAGCATTAAAGAATAACACTGAATGATCTGGCACTAAGCACGAACTGTGATTTGATTAGAATTTTTATTACATATTCAGAAAGACTAAATATTAGTCTTATCCATTTATATATATATATATATATATATATATATATATATATATATATACTATATCATTCGTACGTAACGTTCTACAGAGTGAAACATAGTGCGAATTTTAAAACAATCTGATATAATAGCTTTGGCAGGCATTGCTTCACCCATTAACGCTTAAAAATTTTATTACAATAAAAGGAAAATTTCTAATCTCGTAGTTACGATATCTTCTGCGTACGAATGTTATCGATATTAATCCGAAGATAAGTGAAAGTTTGCCTTCGTTTTTGCTTTTTTTTCTTTTTGTTTTTTTCTTTTTTGTTTTTTTTTCCCCCATTTTTTCTCTCTAATCATACTAATACTTATATGCATGAGTGTTTATATATATATATACACACATACTCACACACACACACATATATATATATATATATATACACATCACGTACACGTGTTTCTAATACAGCTCTTTTTTCTTTACAAAATACTCATTACTATATATAACATACACTGTACAAGACGTTGCGCTTATGTTAATATCGCTGAGTGTGAATTCTAATTCTAACGTTGTCTAATCGATCCGACATGAGGAAATCTTTTTAAAATGGTAAAAACGATCGGAGCGAGTTGCGTTCATCATGAGAACTTATGAATTAGAATAGAAAAAATTAATTTATAAACAACAGTGAGATACACTAGTTTTACTAGTTTCTTTTCTTTTCTTTTTTTTTTTCTTTTTTCTTTCCATATTTCTCTCTTTCTCTCTCTCTCTCTCTCTCTCTCTCTCTCTCTCTTTTTCTCATATCCTCCCATTCTCTTTCTCTTTTTATATTTTAAAAGATCGATCTAATAAAACAGACAAAGGTTCATCCTTGTCTGAATTTCAAAATACATAATTCTCTCCCTCTAAGACCGCGACACCGATCTTTCTAAAACGATCAATATGTTAGGATGTTGTATGTTAAACGAAATGATCTAAATCTTCGAATTCTCTCATCTAAACGATTAGATTTATGATATCTATATATCGAAATATAAGTATATTTTAATCGTTAAGAGAAGTTTCAAAAATAAAATCGTGCTTACACGACGATCCTTCCTCCTTTTCCTTCTCCTCTCCTCTTCGTCGCAAATTTTTATTACACTCTGTGTACTATAATATAATATAATTACGTATGATCCTGAAGGTATACTCTCTCTAAATCACTCTAAGTTTATCTTCTAATTATGAAGATAATGTTAAAGATATCTATCTCTTTTGTGATTAGAGAGCACGATGATGATGATAAATCTTTTTTTTCTTTTTCTTTTTTTTCTTCTCTCTCTCTCTCTCTCTCTCTCTCTCTCTCTCTTTCTCTTTTGTTTTTCTGTCTAATTGAAAATAATCGGAACATGCTATTTTTGTGTTGATCTATTTATAGATTATTAGAATGGATCGTGTTTTTGACTCGTGAGCTTGTTTAAAGCTTCCAAAAATAGTAGGTCACCTGGGCAGCTACAATTAACAACAACTAGCTAATCTCTCATCGTATACGAAGGCAACTAGTCGAAGACACATACGCGTTGGAATCTTTTTTGTTTTCTTATTTTTTGTTTTTTTTTTGTTTTTGTTTTTTTTTTTGTTTTTTTTTCTGTCATTCTACCTTTCTATCTTTCTTTCTTTGGTAATGACAATTGTCTCGTTGCGGAAGATGAAAAAAAAAAGAAACGAATTTAAGAATGAACTTCGACGAATTAACGAATATCCTTACAGAGCATAAAGGGAAAATAAAAATATTGTCTGAACTGATGATAAATTATGTACATACAGATGAAAATTTATCAGCTAGCGATTGATTTCTTTTCTTTCCTTTTCTTTTCTTATCTCTTTTTCTTTATTTTCTTTCTTCTTTTTTTTGCTTTTTTTTTTTTTTCTTATTATTCGTTCCGCGATTAGGTCTTTAAATTCGTTCGTTAATGCAAAAAAGATTCTAAAAAGTCATCTAATTCAGTAGCTCGAAGCAAAGCGCATCGAAACGTAAATTATAACATTTGTTCGTTAATCCGCATGAAATCTCGATCGATCGATCATTAAGGCATTTTTTTTATTTTTTTTATTTTTTTTTTTCTTCTTCTTATAATCTTCGTATCTTTTAATAACAATCCCAATTTCCCTTTGAAATTTTCTTCAAAGGATCAACGAAGAAGCTTCTACAACGGTCGAATATGTGAATATCTCAAGCGTTGCCTCTCTTTGCTTCACCTTATCTGTATTAGAAATAAAGCTAAAGAGCACCGAGAGAAATATTAAACAGCTCGTCCTTTTCTTATAGGCCTTTCGACGAAATGGCAGATCGATAATAATTGATTCAGTATATGGTATACTTTCATACGACCACAGCCACTTTGAAATGCCTTCCATTCACGTTTATCAGCATACTCTTCGCGAGAGCGTTTTATATTTATTTATTTATGTATTATGATTATCATTATTGTTATTATTATCGTTATTATTATTTTTATTATTATTATTATTATTATTATTATTATTATTATTATTATTATTATTATTATTATTATTATTATTATTATTATTATTATTATTATTATTATTATTTATACGCCATTGTTGGATCGATGAATTTGCCTTTTTTTTCCTAGAAAATGAATTAAGATATTAATAGATTAATTAATTATGTATACGTATACATATATCGTACAATTTGTTTTGCGTTAGTAATCGTAATAATTACTTATGTATAAAAAAAAAAAAAAAAAGGAAAAAAAAATATAGAAAAATGTCATACGAATTAAGGAGAATAAAAATTACATGAATTCGAAAAATTGCATAAGATAGGCTTACACACGTTCAGGGTTTCATCTGATCATCGTAATCCTGATCACCAACGAGATATAAAAATTGAAAGGCGATCGCAAGTAAACTGATGCCAAGTAGATCACCCATAGCAGTTAAATAAGGTATTGCCGAATTATCAGGATCTATTTTTCTTTTCCACATCCAATGGATCATTATATAGGCGATATACAAAAGTGCAGCCACTTGTAATACAGCGGCGCAAAGATATACGAAAACGAATAGAGGCGTTAACGATGTATTACCGTCTTTCATATAATTAATTAGATAAATGAAAATTATGTGACCGGGAATCACCATAGACATCAATACTCTTGTTGTTCTTGCATGTATACCTAAAACAAATTGATCGATATCAATTTTATCAATATTATTTAAGATTATCAGTATAAAATCGATAGATAGTTATTTTAACGTAATAAAAATAAGAATATTTTTTGATAGACTTAATTAAAGGTTAAACAAAAGTAAAAAAAATATCCATGAGAGTACCTTTGCCAAAGAAATTAGCTATTGGTGTAATGAAAATGACAGGATGAGTTTGACCAGGTGGTATCAAAAGCGTTCCAAGTTCAGCTTGCTTATGAAGAGCCGTTGATATTCTACTAGCTTGTACAGCAACAAGATTTCCACCAACTCCATTGATAACAGGTTGAAAAACCGTGAGATTTTCGAAACGTGATACCATGAATTCAAGAATCAAACCACCGCAACTGAAACGATCAAAATTTTCCTTTATTTTCCTGTGATCTTTCATTTTCTTGTCTTTTCCTTTCTTTTCTTTTCTTTTCTTTCCCTTTTTATCCTTTTTCTTTCTTTCCTCTCACTTCCTTTTCTTTAAGCTCGTTTATTTATACTTTGTTTGCCCAACCGATTAAAACTCATCGTATTTCAAGAAAACCTCGTAAAACGTACGAAAGTTTTATTGCGTAAGAAGTTGCCAAAACAAATCTAGACTAAAGCTCGCTTGGAGCGACAAATGTTAAAAATATTTCATTGATTTATAAATAACCGTGGACGATTATATGGGATATTAGTAGAGATATTGTTAGAACAAAACAACAGATCATTTATAAATCAATCTAATAAATGTGATGACATTTTAATAAAGATATCATTTTTGAAAATTTAATTAAGAAATAACAAAAAAAGAAAAAAAAAGAAAGAAAAAAATATCATTTTGAATAATTGTCCCGATACGGATATAAATAAATTGTCATCATATAATAATCATTTTACAATCGAATTACAATGAATTTAATTAACGAATTATAATAATGATCTCTCTCTCTCTCTCTCTCTCTCTTTCTCAAATAATATAAATGGAATAATACCTGCTAATCAACATGGCAACCATGACAGGTGTCCATCCAGAATAGAGCACATCATTGGTATATTTATTTCTCTTGGCAATCCAAACCCAAAGTGGTGTTACAAGAACGTAGCATGCAATAACGAGTGGTGCCAGCCAATCCTGTTTATCGATCGATTCGTAAAGGATCGTTGATATCCATGATAGAAGGGCTAAAGACGTGATGTCACCAAGACTAGCAGCTATCGGTGTTGCTACATTGTCAGGATTGATGTGACAGTGACGTGAGAAGACTATGACGCCAGCGGTTATCAAACCGAGAACGAAGGAAGCCAAGGATGCTGTTACTAAACTGCTAGCACATAAGAGATATGCATGATCCAAAGAAACTGTACCATTACGGAAGGCACCCATAACAATTGCCACGACTGAGCCCAGAAAACCAACGACTATAGCTTGACACTGTTGAAAAGAAAAATAACATGTAATTATCAAGTGATATCAAAGTGCATTCAATTAATAATACTTAATGATTCGAAATATATAAATGTATAGAATATTTATTAATTTTTTGTTTCTTTCTTTTTTTTTCTTTTTTCTTTTTTTCAACGAGATAATCTTCACGATAAAAATAAACGAAACAAGTAGCTATTTTTACAATGTTTTACGAAGGAATCTGATTATAACAGAAATGATAATAAATGATCGAACGGATTTTTTTGTCCGATCTCAATCAATCTCGTTTCGGTTTGTTTAGATCATATTGCAATTACGCGTGTAGATTGTCGAAGGTCGACTATCGTCAAAGCGTTAAATACATAATAAAATAAAATTCTGGCGCCAACAGATAAGCCAGTATTTCACCATCGCATTCAGAATAAGAATATGCGATCGAATCAAAAAGCTAGGAAAACGGTTCTCGCGAATCTCGCATCGAAGTAAAACGCGTTTTCTACGAAAAGTAAACGTAGATATTAAGTGTAAACAATGTAGACGCGCCGTCGAGATAAACCGAGAACGAGAAAGAAAAATTCAAATGAAGTAACGTAACGTGTCATTGATAATTAGCAAATAGCTTGAAGCGTTCGTTTCATAAAAAAAAAAAAAAAAAAAAAAAAGAAAAAGAAAAAAAAAGAAAGAGAAAAAGAAGAAGAAGACGAAGAAAAAGAAAGAAAGAAAGAAAGAACGAAGAATACGATTGATAATGTATTAGTTAGAACTTAGAGGCAATTCTTACTTGTATCAAAACGAGATTCCCAACAATCATGTACCACTGTTGTTTAGGCGTATCCATGTGTCCAAGATTCGCTTGTGTAGAGAGACGAGACGCCAAAGTCATTTCTAGATTACCTTTAAGACCTAAAAGTGCTGGCACCAGTATCATCAGTTCGTTCACTTTATCAAACACAACCCAGTGCTGTGAAAAAGATATAAGTTCATTTCTATAGAATATACACAAATGAAAATGTTTCGATCAAAGTGATATCAAAATATCAACGTCAAGATCAATATTATATAGCTCAAATATCGATCTTTGATATATCGATTAGAGTTAAACGTTCATTTCGAAATAACATCTTAAATGTTTAAATGAATTATTGAAGAATCTTTATACTTGGACCAAATCGAGGACCAGTCCAGCTCCAACCATGCCAAGGCCAGCTATCAGGAATGGTATGAAAACTTGAATAGTTATGGCACAGTACGATTCCGTTGGCTCCTCCTCGTCCAACACTCCGTAGATTTTACTTTCAGCGACGACATCAGGAAGACGGTTGTTATCATAATTCTCATCGAAGATCGTCACTTCCATACACTCCTCATGGCCGGTGGAATTGGCCGTGACCGAATTGGTCACGTTAGGGCCGTTACTATTACCATTCCCGCTGCCATTACTGCTGTTGTTGTTATTGTTGTTGGGGATGGTGGTGTTTGTGTTGGTGCCAACTGTGGCATTCGATTCAGAAGTTGTGCGTGATCGGCCATCGGTTGGTGTCATCCTGTGGGAATTATGCTTTTCCGGAAGCAGAGGCTCCTTACATTGCTCACTGTCGACAAAATATAAACTTTTCGTAAGGAACGAACATCGATCTCTCTTTTTTTTTCTTTTTCTAAAAAAGAAAAAAACAAAATACACGCACACGCACACGCACACCGCTCATCTTTATCAAGTCCCATCTTTGTATTTTTCATTTTATCCAGAATCAGAGAAAGCTACAATCCTTTACGAAATGTTCGGATAAAAAAAGTAACGCGAAAGGAAGAGATTCGAAATAAAGAGTGGACAAAAAAAAAAAAGGAAGTAAAATAAAATAAAATAAAATAAAATAAAAATGAAAAACTGGATTCGTGATACGTAGCAACCTGTTGCTTCGAAAACCATTACTCAACCCAATCTCCGTTCTTCTTTTACAACATATATTTTTTATGCGAACGTAATATATATATATATATATATATATTTTTTTTTTTGTAATCACAAAGTCGTCGGCACTTCTAACGATTGTCCCATTTTTTTCTCCCTTTCCACCCCATCGCGCTTTTTTTTTCCTTTTCTTTGTTTCCCTTAAAGTTCCCTATAACTTTCTCGTACATATATACGTAATTCAACACATCGACATACTTTTCGAACTTGGCGGTGTTCGGCTGGGTTGTTTGAACAGGCTGAGTTTTGTCGGGCGGTAGCCTCACCGGAAGTTGATGTACCTGGCCCTCTATCATCTTCCTACTGAGGGCCTCGTCTTACTCGTACCCACGAATATATAGCCATTCTTCTTCTTTCAAAGAATGATAAGGCTCTCTCTCTCTCTCTCTCTCTCTCTCTCTCTCTCTCTCTATCTATCTATCTCTCTCTCTTTCTCTCTCTCTCTCTTTCTTTCTCTGAACGTGTGACACACGTTTGTGTTACATATAGGTCTATATATACAGATATATATATATATAATTTTCCAGGACACAAACAAAACGTAAATTACGTAATTCGCTGTTGAGGGACGCTATCTCTTCGATTTGGCTCCTCGTTGGAACCACTGTAAATCATGTTGAGAATCAGAGAATATGTTCTTTAATACACGTTTCTCACGTCACGAGAAAAGCAGGAAAATGATGATAACGATCAGACTAAGGATTCGAAAGAATTTTCTCAATTCTATTGTTCGTTGTTGTTCCAACAAAAAAAAAAAAAAAAAAAAAAAAAAAAAAGGCAGGCTTTTCTTTCTTTCTTTCTTTCTTTTTTTTTTCTAAATTTCGTTGTATCAATCGTATGCCGTTAAATCGTGCCTACATTTCATGATCGTTAATTTAACGTTTTAACAACATCTACAAAACCAATTTTTCGATCGGTTAGAATTTTTCGTGTTTCATTTAACGTACTCGTCGTTTAATATTCTTAATAGAATTATAGAAAGGAACAATGAGATTTTCGATTTGTATAGTCGTAAAATTAGTAACACCTACACACTGGAAATGAAACCTGATGTTAGACTTGTGCAAGGTCGAATGAGTACACGTGAATAAGAAAGAAAGAAAGAAAGAAAGAAAGAAAGAAAGAAAGAAAGAAAGGGAGACAGACAGACATATATATACATGTGATATATAAATAGATAGATAGACAGACAAGCAGACAGACAGACAGACAGATAGACAGATGAACAGATATATATCACAATTATTGCGGAACGCAAATTCGTTGAATAGAAAACTTAACTACGATATCGTCGATCCACGGACCCGTAATCTACGAACAAAGAATGAAATAAGGGGGAAATAAAAAAAGAAAAAAAAAGAAAAAAAGAAAAAGAAAGAAAAAAGAAACGTCGAATAAAAAGCGTTGGCGCATTTCCGGCTTGCAGAACAAGTTAATGAATATACAAGCGTATATATTCAGCGGCAATATGGATTTCTAGATCATCGTAACCTTAACCTACGCGCAATCGACTCGATCACGACCTTCCCAGAATGCATACATGCACACATGCACACATATACGTATACTATACACATACACATAGATACCTATACTCTCGAGAAGAGAGTGTCTACCGTTGTTCTAGTTCTTACTCGAGAACCCCTTCTCTACTCCTCTAGTGACCCCATCGAGCGATATTCTCCCGTGCTAATTTCATGAATGTAAACCAGGTGAAAAAGATTGAGGAGTTTCTTCTTTTCTCTATTATTAGAGAAGAAAAAAAATCAATGAAAAAGGATAATAATAAAAAAAAAAAAAAAAAAAAAAAAAAAAAAAAAAAAAAGGAAAAAGACAAAACTCTTTTTTTTAGATCAAACAACATTACTTGAAAGGACCGGCGCGTATATCCTTTCAAGAGACGCCCACGTGAAAGTATTACCCTTCCAACGTGTTACTACCCCCTAACTAATCACTAGACAGATTGTGAATAGAACAGATATAGAGTATTAATAATAATGTTTCTATCGTATTATCATTTTCTCTGTTTTTCTCGTGATCGATTCATTCTTTTTATCTTTCTCTCTCTCTCTCTCTCTCTCTCTCTATCTCTATCTCTATCTCTTTTTCTTTCCTACCTGACCCCAAGACACGTCCTTCTCTTTTTTCGTCTTCCCACGTTGAAAAGTAATCGAACAAAAATTTCTTTTCTCTTTCTCTCTTTCTTTTTTTCTCTTTCTCTCTTTCCCTCTCTCTCTTCTCTCTCTCTCTCTCTTTTCTCTCTCTCTCTCTCTCTCTCTCTCTCTCTCTCTCTCTCTCCCTCTCCTGCCGAAGTTGGATTAGGAAAAACTTGGCCAATAAAATTAGCCAACGTCGAACATTTGATGGCGGTCACCTGGTGGCCCGGTACGAGGCCGTTTCATGCTGCGGTTACATCGCGACTGATCCCGATCGTGGATCACGTCTGCCTTCTTAAAACTAGTTTCGGACAATCGCCGTGTAGGTAAAACCGTACGGGGCAAGCGCGAATTTATCGATCCGTACTCCGCGCTTATGTTAGAACGAATCGTAAACGTACGAGACAGAAAGAGAGAGAGAGAGAGAGAGAGAGAGAAAGAGAGAGAGAGGAGCTTTAGCATAGCTGTCAGTGACAGCAACAGCAGCAGCAGTAGCAGCAGTAGTAGTAGCATCAGTAACACCAGTAGTAGTACCCAGTAGAACCAGTAGTAACCGTAATTGTAGTAGTAATAACAATGGTGGCGCTATAAAAAGGATCAGATATTTTCTTGCCTGGATAGAATCCTTTGGCTCCTTATTACGTCATTCAATTTGTTACGATGACGTCAGCAAAAGTACATCATCTGGTGCAAGAGTCTCTCTCTCTCTCTCTCTCTCTCTGCTTCTCTTTCTTCGTATTTATTATGTTTCAACGAAGGATCCTTTTTTCCTCTTCTTTTTCTTCTTTTTATTGTTAGCGATTTAGTATGCGATTTAGTTTTTTCCAAGGCTTCTTCTTCTTCATTCTTAATCGACTTTCATCGGCGTTTTTAACGATCTGTTTTACAAATTCGTTTACATTCCTACGTTACGTTCTCCCCGATTCACTCGGATTGTTTCCATCTGTTATGTCATATACGTCATATGCCATTGTCGTTGTTAAAGTTCGCCGATTACGTCACTGACTCTACAGAGAGAACATACATTTACAGTCGTTTTAACGCGCGTTTCAAACTTCGTTCAAGATCTTTATCTCAATTTAATGATATTACGAATTTATCGATCTTCTTATCAAAGCATCCGTATATCACATTCTTTTCCTTTTGTTTGATGATAAAGTCATCTTTCAGATTTGTCAATCACTTTCTTCGCTTATAGATAACGCGAGTCAATATTAACATATCCAATTACTGAACGCGTGGTTGGAGCTCCACTTCTTCTTTTTCTTTTTTTCTCAGGCGATTCGAATTTAAAATCGAATTTAAAAGGTTCAACGGAAAGAAAATTTCTAATTAATTTCGGAGACATTTTTGAAGTAATTTTAAATTTCGTTTGCCAAGGACGGATCTTAAAATTCATTTTGAAAGTTCGGTCACTGACGTGTCCATAATCATATCCTGTGTTACGCGTTAGATGTAAGTACCTACTTCGACAATGGAGACGTAAGAGACCGATCACACACACACACACACACACACACACACATCACACGCGCGCGCGTATACATATACGTATACGTACAAGAGCGTGAATAATGCAACGACATGGCAATTTGTGTTCTAGTAAGCTCGTGGACTAGGTCACATCCATGTAGCCTCACTTTTCTGATTACCGGGTTAAACGCTCGCATTTCGCTCGAGAATGACATTACCCTTCTCAGATAGGTGAGCTTGTGACAACGAGATTGACAAAGACAGAGCAATATTATGTGAGGGTTACAAAAACGCTTAGAATGACTGTGTCGTAGTATATTTTTCATATACTCGAACAAAAGTTACATTTTTTATCTCATTAATTCTATTTTTCTTATTATTTATCACTCTCTTTGCGTGCCGATAGAATCGTTCGATTAAAAATATTGATTAACAAATTTATCACAGTAGATCTTTGTAGATCTTGGAATTATTGTAGAATCTTTTTTTTTATCCCAAACACGATTCAATGAATTCTATGACTTTGATAGTAATCATTATTATGCTAAGAGAGTGTAGATTATTATTTTAATTTTAACGATGAAAACTTTCGCCCATAAAAATGATTGTTCGAGTAATAAAATCGTCAGGGGAAAAAAAAAGAAAGAAAGAAGATGGAGGATGTAGAAAAAAAAAATAAATAAATAAAAGAAAAAGAAAAATAAAGACTCACTCAAAATCATTGTAGAATAATTCCTTGAGCAAGTATCCAAGTATGCACATTTTTGATTTTGTTCTGGTCCCGTTCAAAATCTTGCGATCAAGTGTCACAGGAAATATTATCCAGCATAAGATAATTCGATTTTTTTATCTTATGAAGATGAAGAAATGCATCCATTCATAAGGCCCACGGATTTGTCTGATCCAATCATGAACTTGATTCATGAAAGATTGAAACATGTCAAAAGAAAATTTTCTTGATCCTTCGAGTGTCAGACGATGTCTCTGTACTGAAGGTTTTCGTTTACGCTGGATGACTTGTAAATCTTTACATATCTTCTTTCCGTTTGCTAATAAATAATAACAGCTAAATAAAGTACATATACATATATATATATATATATATATATATATATATATGTATATGTATATATATTGTGTGTATTGGACTTTGATCAAAGGTCAAACAAAACAACTTAGATATGATTGTCAAACTTGAACGACTTCATTTAAAGTTAAGCTTTTTTTCTTTACTTTGCTTTTATTCATCTTATAGAGAAAAACTATTGTTTAAAAATGTTCTCTATTTATTTATAAACATAAATATATATATATATATATATATATATATATATATATATATATATACATATATAGTAAATGATTCATAGGAAGATTTCACTTTGACATTGAAAGTACAGACAGTGTCAAGTCTGATGTGACTAGAATGCATCTTCTTCCGTTATTCAAATCTCTCTGGCAATTTTCCCACTGATTTCGATCTCGACGATGAACACGTAGTAGGTACATACATATGCACCATTTTGCTTCAACAAGTTGCATACCTCTTCTTTAAATACGTACTTCATTTTTTTCTTTCTACTTCTTATCAACTCATAATTCAATATACATATATGAACTATTAGTTTTATTAAAAGTGATATAAATTTAATTAATATCAAAAAAAGAAAAATAAATAAATAAATAAATAAAAAAAATAAAAGGAAGATAATTTAATTAAATATAATTTCCTCTAAGAATCACAGATAAAAATATTTTCTTCATATTATTTGTAATACTTGAAATCACAATAACAAAAATAGGACTTATACTATTATAAATGCATATATGTATACATATATATATATACATATATTTATGTATATATATATATGTGTATGTATATATATATATATACACATAAATTGTTATTAAATAATTAATATTTAAAAATATCTTGGATAAAAAAAGATATAAAAATTGTTTAAACAAATCATAAAGTTATCTTCTTTCTCATAAAAATATTATTGATCTCTTGTGACCTATCATGTTCTTGATCAAATGGATTAACATCAAAGATCACAGTCACACGTAATTTGCTTTCATCGAAATAATACATACGCAAGCAGAAATACACGCAAGCACACATACACATCCTTCGTATAAAATTAGAAACTTAAATGTCTCCTTGGCATTACACGATGACAGTCCACCCACGTAACTTTAAAAATTTTCTTTCCCGAAAGAAAATCTAAGGGACATCTATGATCACTATCATCACTATCATATTAACAATAGAATGTTGAAATGGATTATCGTCGATCATGAATGATCGTTCTGTCTCTTTTTAAACGAGTGCGAACTTATGAGTGGTACGTATGTATCTAAATACGTTCTTTACAACTGAGATTAGATGTCTTATACACTCTTACGTACATACAATACCTACATACATATATATATATATATGTATGTATAGTTGACATTGCAATGACGTTCAGGATCATCTACGGAGTGTCAACAAATTTTATTCTCTCCAAATTTTATTACCTGTGATCGATAGATCGAATCGAATCAAATGAAAATAATGATCACACGAATATAATCCATAAATATTTTCGAATGTAAAGATTCAAGGAAAAAGAAAATTGGAAAAAATTACTATTATTACTATTATTACTATTATTATTATTATTATTATCACCAAAAGTAATTATTTTGTGTGACTATATATATATATATATATATATATATATATATATATATATATGACGTGATTAAAATGATAAAGACTTTCTTTTTTCTTAAGAAATAATTATTTCTTCTACAATAATTTTCTTCACATTTTTAATAATCGATTTTATTTAGAAATAAATAAAAAAAGAAAAAAAAAAAAAAAAAAAAAAGAGGAAGAGAAAATCTTCACCTATTAAATATACAATTTAGAAATAATTTAGAAAATCGTATTTATAGTATCATTCGAAATTCTCAAAAGAATTACGCAATGCTACCTTACACTTGCTTCTTCAATTGCTAACCCTTGAACGCAACTTAGCCGGCATTTGGACTGTAACGAGAGGAACGTTCTATGTATTACATGCGATAACGATCGCACTGACTTTACATCGAGGATCTTTCTCTCTCTCTCTCTCTCTCTCTCACTCTCTTTCTGTGTGTATGTGTGTGTGTTTAAGGTATATGCATCTTCTACGAATATTATCACGCGTAATCTAACAAGTGTTATGATCGTGATACAGACTGCACACATATCGATATTTTTATTCTTTTCGAATCAATAAAAAAAGAAAAAAAAAAAAAAAAATAAAAAAAAAGAAAAAAAAAAAGTAGAAGAAATAGAAAATTATATCGACAAACTCTCAAACTTCCCCTTCGATCCACACGAAACAATGGATGATATGTGTGTCCTTAAATCGAACAATGAAAGAAAATAAAAAATAAGAAAAGGTAGAAGGCTCGCAATAATTGTAAAAAAAAAAAAAAAAAAAAAAAAAAAACAAAAAACAAAAAACACATTTACATTTGACGTACATAAAAAGCATTCGCGGCCAACGCTAAGGACTTCCGTAACATATTCGCAAATTGATAAATTACTGCACGTGTTTAAGTTCGACCATGAGGACCAATAACTTAACATACGTTTTAATATACACCTTCGTATCTCATAGTATTATTTTTAAATAATAACTTTAGCTTATACCTATATGCGCTGTATCAAATTCGGCTTTCTTTTATCAGTTAATTATAATTTTGCGATATAAAAAAAAAAAATATATATATATATACATACATACATATATCCATACATAGATACACACACATACGCACACGCACGCATATATATATATATATCAAATAATACAGAAAAATAAATAAAAAAAAAAGAAAAAAAAAAAAAAAAAAAAAAAAGGAACGTGTACTCACATAAATTTAAGTTATAGTCAGCTACAAGCCGATTCACTCCGAACACACTTTTTCTTTATCCGCAACGAGGAACGCACTCGAGCTTCCCACATTTTAACGTCGCATCGACCTACGTCGTCACACACACGACACTTTCAAGTCTTTCATAAATAGATCAATTAAATTTGCATTAGATGATATTGTGTTTTCTTTTTTTTTATCATTGATAAACATTTATAAATGTTTACATACTTAAAATAAAGTTTAAATTTGAAGAGGAAACTCTTTTAGCGGTAAATGTATATATATATATATATATAATGTGAATACACTTTGACGTTACGTCAATGTTAAAAATCAAACTTTCTTCGCGGCTTTTTTCATTGATATCAATTTGATTTCTTACGAGATAGATACGATCTTCGCGAACGGGAGACGCAATCCGACGGGTGCGGAGGGATAGTTGGCACTGAGAGATCTAACTATTTCATTCAGAGATAGAGAGAGAGAGAAAGAGAGACAGAGAGAAACAGAGAAAGAGAGAGAGAGAGAGAGAGAGAGAGAGAAAGAAAGAGAGAGAGAGAGAGAGAGAGAGAGAGAGAGAGAGAGAGAGAGAGAGAGAAAGAGTGAGAGAGTCACGTCGGTAGATCGCCGTGAGAGAAACGAAGAGACACGACGAGACTGAAAGGGCCGCGCATGAAAACGGCGCTGAGCGATTACGCTGAGCGATTACTGGCCACAGCCGATGATAATAATGATGATGATGATGATGATGATGATGATGATGATGATGATGATGATGATGATGATGATGATGACGATGACGATGATGATGATGATGATAACAATGACGCTGAAGAGAAGAGTCTGTAGGTGGTACGAACCAAGCTAAATCGGAGCCAAGATGCATGAAACGTTTAATCCTAGAATGATTTCTTCTCGTCTCTCTTTCTTCTATTATTTTTTTTTTCGCATATTTTCTTATAATATATATTATTTAGAAATAATTATATCTAAAAATAACCAAAACAATAAATATGGTTAATACTATCATTGTCTCTCTCTTTCTGTATCTCTCTTATATATATATATATATATATATATATATATATAGATTGTATAAATAAAATTATACATTTACAAATATAATATTTATTATTGAATTAATTCAGGAAAGTATGCTTTCCTTCTTTTTTTTTTTTTTTTAATTCTTATGAGTGATTTGATTCATCTTGAAACAAAAGGATCAATGATACTGATGCTATAGCCTTTAAACAGCTAACGAGACTCCAATTTAGGTGACGTTCGCCCACGTACATATTATATATATATATGTATATATATATATATATACACATACATACACACACATACATAATGATAATACGCTTAGATTTAAAGCATATCGTACTTTATATACTTCGTAGTATGATCCTTGACATCTAAGTTTCTAATTTCTACAAGTATTTAACAAAGCAAATCATTGAAATAATAATTAAAAGCATCGGTGCCTTCAATGAATAGATGTGTATGCACGCACTCGCATGTGTATATATATATATATATATTATTACATATGATTGTTACAATAATATTGCATCAAGTAAAAGAATTTCATATTTTCTTTTTCTTGCTATCTAATAATTCCTATTCTTATAAATTTAAAATCAATAATTTTAACAAAATTAACAGAACGAATAGTATTTTTTTGTCTTTTCTTTTTTTTTTTTTTATGTCTGAAATACAATAAAACAAATTTTGTTTAATTTCTCTCATATATCAATTATTAATATGTATATGATATATTTTTGGATGTATCATATAACAAAAAAAAACAAAATATATGGGGGAAATTTGACCTTCTTCTCGATTATGAACACAATTTAAGCTCTAATATACGCACGTCAAATCGACGTCATCAGGAAATGTCTATACAAATACGCTGCAAAGTGCGTGATTAATGCGAAACGTTTCTGTACACTAATATAAATGTTACCACATGGTATCAACTTACATCGATATCTTTCTATCCATTATGGCTCTCCTTTCTTTTTTTTTTTTTTTGTATATATATATACTTTTTTTCTTTTTTTTTTTTTGTAATTTTCCATTCGCTACACTTGAAAAAATATGTCGTTCGCTTGTGAAAATGCATTAAGCACGAATATACATGTAGAGAAATATTTACAAGTTGCATTGGTGTATAATGAAATTTATATAAAAAGAGTACAAAACATTTAAAAGTGTACTCTGATATTCCTTATCTCATTGCTTTCGATTCTTATGATAATTAATATGACAATAAAAAAAAAAAAAAAAAAAAAAAGACTTTATACTGTCTATAAAATTGAATTATTTTTTTATCTTTTTAAATATGATCGATTAAGTCAAAAATATCTTATTAGAAAATTGATTGGTATTTCAAAATCAGTCTAAAACTCTTTTCGTAGTATAGACAATTAATATCGATACTTTGAAATATATATATATATACATATAAAGTATATATATATATATATATACTTTCTCTCTGTAATAATCTTATTCATAATTTTAATACGAATTCGAAAAGACATCGATCGTCTACAACAATGAATGAAAACGCATTATAGTTTAGGCTTATTAATTATACGTGTCAATGATATTCATTCATTATTTCATTCGTTCGTTCGTTCATTCGTTCATTCATTTCTTGTCTTTTTTCTTTTCACTTTGAACTTTTTTTCCATGAATATTTGTATATTGATTGCGTGGAGAAAGACTTCGATATAGCCGCGCCTTTGATAATTTCATTGATAATAGATGTGAAAAATCAGTCTCCTACATCAGAATCGCCATCTCCGATGGCATAAAGTATGTGAAAAGCGATTCCAAGGAGTGCAGTTCCTATTAGATCACCTGCAGCAGTTAAGTATGGAATCGCTGAACTATCAGGGTCCATACCTCTTGTCCACATCCAAACGACCATTAGTTGAGCAATGTACAATAATAAAACTACCTAAAATGATATTGAACGATCGACAAATTATTTATATTTATATCTAATTTAATATTAAATTAATTAAATGTGAATAATTTATCTATATACCTGTAATAATGCAACCGTCAAATACGCGACAATAAATATAGGTGTAAAAGATGTATGGCCAGCTTGTAAATAACTTATGGTATAACTAAATATCAAATGGCCAGGTATAACCATCATTAATAGAACTCTAGCGGTCCTAGCATGTCCTCCTATTAATGAGAATTCGTGTTAAATTGTTAATAAATAAATTAATAGTGACTTACACATATTATCTTTGATACCTTTAGCAAAAAACGCATGAAATGGACTTATGCAAATAGTAGGCGCTACTTGGCTGCCAGCTCGAAAATCTTTATGTAACGATGTAGAAATTCTACTAGCTTGGACGGCAACAAGGTTCCCTCCGACTCCATTTATAACTAATTGAAAGACAGCTATTCCTTTATAACTGGATATCGTGTAATCTAATATCAGACCACCTAAGCTGAAATTGTTATGATTTCTAAATTTTCTTATGGATAAATATTGATTGATAAGGAACGACAAATATACCTGCTAATAAGCATAGCAGATATCACAGGGGTCCAACCATAATCCAATACTTCTTTAGTAAATGGATTTTTTGCTGCGACATAACCCCAAATAGGCGTTGCCACAATGCAGAAGAATATTAAAGTTGGTGCTATCCATGGAGCATTATCTGAGATGATAATTTATATTAGGTTTCAATTAAGTGTTAGAATTTTTAGTTAATTGTTAATTAGTCTCAATTAGTAACAAATAATGTGAATTGAAGCATTGAGATTTGTTTACCTATCGAATGATACAAGATAGAAGCGATCCATGACAGGAGAGCTAGAGTGGTTAGATCTCCTAAAGAAGCTGCAATTGGTGTAGCCACATTATCAGGATTAATGTTCATGTGTCTTGAGAATAATATTACTGCGACCATTACAAGTCCCAAAAAGAAGCTCGCTACAGAAGCAGTAACCAAGGCACTAGCGCATAATAAAAGTCCATGATGCATATCAAAATGCGCTTCTGGTACCCAACCAAGTACAACAGCAGCCAATGACGCCAAAAGGCCTACCACCATGGCTTGACATTGTATCAAAGCCAAATTTCCAACGATCAATGTCCATTGTTGTTTTTTTGTATCCATATGACCTAAATTGGCCTGAGTTGACAAGCGCGAAGCCAATGTCATCTCCAAATTTCCTTTCAAACCTAACAATGCTGGAACTAATATATAAACTTCGGAAACAATTTGATAAACGGGCCAGTGCTGTAAGATAAATTATTACAATTATGATATTAGCCTATATTAATATTAATTATCTTACTTTATTTACATACTTGAACAACATCTAATAAAAGGCTAGCCGCGACCATACCAAAACCAGCAAGTAGGAATGGTATAAACATTTGAATGGATATGGACCAAACATTGTCATCCTCTGTTGCAACTTGAACTTTCTGGGTGGTTAATTTTTTTATATGATTATTAACAGATTCATTCTTAATAGAAGATCTTATTAATCTTTGCTTATCGCTTTCCTCGCTCTCATCGTCAGAATTAATCTCCAATTCCATGGCGACATCGACGATGTCAGAACCAAGTAATTCTTCGCTACCCAGGCCGACCATTTTTTCGAATCCAAAATTTCCTTCTACGCTTTTACGGCGAACGTTGTTTTTTCGTATATCTCTTTTTCGAAGCTCGACATGACTCATTCTCGCTTCTTTCCTTTTTGAAAATTAACGAGTACTAAAACAAACAAACAAACAAACAATCGATAAATCGGTAAATAAAATCGATCCTCGAATAAAATTATTTGACATGCTTGGGGGATTTTTTTTCCACTCCACGTCAAAAAAAAACCAACTCTAATAATAGATATATTATACTGCAATATTACTTGCAAAAATGAGACGACACGAATTAAACCACATAATTATGTTAAAAAAAAAAACGAGAGAAAAAATAACACAATTGCAAAAAATCACACTCCCGTATTTAGCACTTTAAACATATTTTATCAAATTAATTAAATTATGTACGTTGTGATTAGTTTGGTGTAAGATGCGCGAGATAACAATGGCAATCATCGGTTGCTTTATCTATTGAGGACGATAGTGAAAATTCTTTAATAGTATACGCGTTACAGGCACATGCAAAGAATTTATCGTACTGTACTAAAATAAATTTAGAGAAGCACATTCGTTGCCAAAGTTTCCCGCCTTTTTATTTTTTTTCGCTAATCTAGGTTAATGCACTTTATTTCGAAAATAACTTTAACGTTTTCCAATGAAAATCTATTATCAGCTTAATTACTCTTCTTTTCTTTTCTATTTTTTTTTTCTTTTTTTTTTTTTATAATAAAAATACGATCGATTATGACGAAAAAATTATGCGAGTGTATCCGTTTGAAATTACATTCTTAATCAAGGAAACAATCGACAATCAATTTCTATGTACGTACTGACGAGGTCATATTAATGATTATTTTAAGATAATTATTTTTAAAAGAACAATTGTCAGAGCGCCCAATTATTTGTCGACGATAAATTTTATCGCGTTATAAATTAGCGCGGATGTTATTTCTCATTTAATCTCATCATATAAATTAGTTTTGTTATTACAATTGGTCTTTCTAAAAATGTTCGATGGCGAGATATTGATTGAATCGATCGAAAACAAACATAAATCGTAATAAGAAAAATACTCGAACTTGGCTGTCGTTGGAGAACAATAATAAAAACATAATAAACAATAATTAAAAAAAAAAAGAAGTATAAAAAGATGATAATTATTATCATCGAGCACTCGTCCTGATATTGAAATACACCGGGTTATCTCAAATTCATGTATATGTGTCAAATTCTTCTTCTAATCGAATAAAATGACACGTAAAAAAAAGAAAGAAAAAAATAAATAAAAAACATATATCACAGATGCGCATAAATTAAATGTAATCTTTGCGATAAATATGCGCTATTCGCAAAAATATTTTTCTAAACGATGCAAAAAATAATACTAGTTATTGGTGAGAAAATGAATTTATGTAATTAGAGGTTAAACGTATCAACTATTATAAACATGGAATAGGCTCGATTATAATTTTGGCATTCATCGTATATCCTTTGAAATAAAAATTAGTCATTTTAATGAGAGAATAATGTAAGCCACGTAATCAAGTTATTCATTTACTGAGAGCAACATAACCTCAAAACTTAAAAGACCGACATACCTCGAACAAGCGATCAGATCTTTTAAGCTCTTGGCGCTTCTCCATCGGTCGTCGAGCATGGGGCTATGGTTCTGACACGAAGAGACGAAAAAAAAGGGCTCCTTTGGAGAGGGAGAAAATGGCGGGTCCTTCCCTATCTATTTCTATCTTTATCTCTCTGTCTCTCTATCTATCTCTCTCTCTCTCTCTCTCCCTCTCTTCCTCTTCACTATTTATGTCTCGTATTCGTGGCAATCGAAGAAGCAACGTCAATAATGATCGTTGTCGAATGGAGACGTTAACAGAGGCTCACGCCGGCTTGACGACTTCTCACTGACACGCTCAATGACGCTTTTTCGATCGCATCCTTTCGCATCACCTATGTTATGTATGGATATATATATATATATATACGTGTATATATATATATATATATATATATACACATATTGTCTATATACATACCGATTTCCTCGTCTATTTACACATTCATTACGTCGCACAAATTCATTTATAATCTATCCTAAATTACCTTCTAATTAGACTTTTAAAATAGAATTGATTTGAAAGTTTTTACCAACAGGGATCATTGTACGGATATAATATTCTCTACCTTATCGACGATGAAAGGATCGCTATGTTATCGACTTAATTGCGTTAATAGTTTGAAGAAAATAATTCTAGATGTCGCCTTCTTCAGCGCGGTCTTTACGTCATTATTTAAAAACAAAAACTTAATGTCGATTACACGGGGTTTTATTTTTTTTCCCTTTTTCTTTTTTATATTTTCTTTAATAAAAATTTCATTATCGATATAGATTACTCTTCTTATTGAAAGATACTAATTAAGTTGGAAGTTATATTTTCTGTATAGAAACATCATAACCACTTATTAATAACAAAATGTTGAGTAGTTCGTTAAACAAACCTGTCCACTTTTGAAATCACACAGCATTCATATATATATATATATATATATATATATATATATATATACTTCTCTCATTAATCCAGTTCTCTGAAAGCTCTTGGATTCGCATCGATGTGATACTCAGAGAATTTTGACCCCGACTTGAAACTGACCAGAGAGTTAGAGGATTTTCAACAGAAAAGCAAAGAAAATCAAACGAGATAAAGATAGAGAAAGAAAGGGAGAGAGAGAGAGAAAAGGGTGGAAAGCTCAACCAACTTGATCACACTGTTGTTACGTTTGTGTTCGTTTCTTCGTGATGGAATTCGTGGTATTCCATTACTGTTTCTCTAACCACCCTTCTACAATACAGAAACTTACAAGCGAGAGACGAAATGCAATAATTCGAAACCATCCCGATGGTTTCTCGCATCGTTGAATATGATATAACCGAATAATATAAATAATTATTTTAATTATTCATAGCCATTAATACGACTAAGTGATGTTACTTCATAAAAATTTTATAATCCACGTCTATTATCCATATTAATTTATAAACTTCACTTTTCTTTATTTTTTATTTTTTGTTTCTTTTTTTGTTTAATTATCCTGCGAATTTTACACATTAAAATTATAAAATGTAATAAACTAATTATCCTGACGTTTCTCTCATGCGTCGTTCTAGAGCTTTCTCACTAGTTTCAAATTAATTATTATTCCTCTCTCTTTTCTCTCTAATTTTTTTTCTCTCTTTCTCTCGTTGTGACTTTCGGTCGTTGCAGTATACATTACAAATGCATCAAAGAAAGAAAGCAAAAAAAGATACAAAATAACCTACCTCCCCTCCCCCAAAAAAAAGAAAAACAAAGAAAGAATGAAAGAAAGAAAGAAAGAAAGAAAGTGAGAGAAAAGACATGTACGAGTCGTGAAACACATTTA
>NC_140826.1:3765000-3847500 GCF_050613455.1 Vespa mandarinia | reverse complement strand
CGAGAAAAAAGGGAGAACTAATATTTAGAGTAATCTTTGAGAGCGGGATGTGATTTATCGTCGATCGATTGTTCATCCCTTACGCGCCCTTTCCCTTCCCTTCCTCATCCCTCGTCAGAGGAGGACCTCCACCCTTATCTAAAAGCCTCGACAGTTATAAGGTTTCATCGAACAGCAGCAGCTTCGTTGTGTTACGTGCTGCAAGAAATTGCTGTTCCCTTCGAAAGTACGCGTTACCTTAAAGTGCCTCTAATGCGATCTAGTTTATCACTTGTGACGTGGAAAAGTCTGTTATCCTTCAATTTTTATTTCGCCTTTCTACCAACGAGTTCCTCATCCCGACGCTCTCCATCCTCGGTAAAAATATCATCTCTCCTTATTTTTTTTTTCTTTTTCTTTTTCGTTTCATACCAATTTTTTTTCCGAAAGACACTCGAAAAACAATGACTTTTCGTAAGATTAATTTTTCAAACTATGGAAAATATAATAAACACAGCGGTCTATACGTGGAATATATAATATCATGAGAATCGTGTGAAAGGAGCTATGCTTTTACAAAACCAGTAAGAACGGTATCGCGTTGTTCATATATTTTACAGTTTCTCCTAGCACGTATCCTTTTTTCCTTCTTTCCTCCCCCTCTTTCGTCGCTTTACGTCTCAGTGGTTTTCAAATTTATTCTTTTAAGAAACTGCATGCATGTATACGTGGGCGCGCCTTCGTCTTTACGGGATAACAACATTTCTTCTATCTACTTACGTGTTTTTCCATCAAGTTATTTTCTTCGTGCTTACATAGACTTCATTGTAAAACAATAAAGATGTGCTTTTACTATCATCTTCTCATGTATATGCTTGCAAAACACTTTTCTTTTTATTCTCTTTTTTTTATATATATATATATATATATTTAATGTACTATATTTTTATATGTATATATATATATATATATAGGATAGGCCAATAATTTTTATCATCGAAATTATAAGAATCACAGATAGTGTAGATCATTTTATAAATATAAGTTTTGTTAAATAAATTCTTTTTTCTGGGGATATGGTGATGATAATTATTGGACCACCCTGTATATAATATATCGGATAACGATAATAATCGATTAAACGATAAAAATCTGACAGATTTGCTTTTTTTACATCTAAACAAAAAAAAATATGATATAACAATTTGAAATGCATTACCTTATGAATATAAATATTTTTTTTTTTGTTGTATTTTTTGTATGTATATATATATATATATACACATAAAATATATATATATATACACAAACACTCTCATGAAGAAAAAATGTATTTTCCTGCACGAATGGTGCACATTGTACTTTCTTTATCGTTGTACTTCGTTATTTTCATAGAGTTTACGCGCAAGCGAGTGCACGTAAACGTGATTGAGATGATCGAAGAGAGTTTGTTTATGACGATAAGAAAAAAAATGCGGGAAAGAGAGAAGCATTTTACCAGCTCGTAGATTAGATTAAAGATACGTCATCGATATTTCCTCTAAGACCTTTTCTCTTTTTTTTTTCTTCTTTCTTTCTTTCTTTCCTTCTCCTTTTTGAAACCTTTCGTTTCTTTTTTTCTTTTTTTTTTTTTTTTCTTTTCTTTTTTCATTTCTCTCTTTTCTCAGATCGACCTACCCAAAGAAGCTCCAAAAGGTGAAACATCGCAGCATACAAGCATTGAAAAGTCCAATCTATCGAAGAGAACACGCTGGAGACAATGGCTAGCATCGATCTCAGGTTTGGTTATAAGTTTCCTTTTTTTTTTTCACTTTTTCTTTCTGAAATACAAAAAAGAAAAAAGAAAAGAAGTATATACAATGAATTAGAAAAAATCTCTAGGTAGAAAACGAGGCATTTAAATGGAATTATAATTAACAACGATGTATCGAAAATTAGAATACAATGAATTCCTTATTAAGTAAATAAATTCAGAAAATAGATTTGGATGGACTTTATGAATTAGAATAACTTTTTTCTTAGAATAAGAAAAGTGTTCTGAATTTTTTTTCTCTTCTTTTTCTCTTTGAGAGAGGAAAATTAATGTGCTACTACGTTAAACTACGTGAAGAATGAAAAAAATGGAGAATAATTTTATTATTTATTTTAAAGATATTTACATGATACACATTTAAAACAAATGGATCTTTTGAAAATATAAAAATATATATATATATATATATACTTTTTTTTTTATTTGATTCGTTATTTAACGCGGTAATTGTTTTTTACGTCCATTAAAAAATTCAGAGCACACTTTTCCCTCGATCTAAAAGAGGTCATTAAATTTGAAAACCCGTCTGAATATTTCTGTGACTGACTCAGCAGATTCCATCTGTACAAGTTTTTATCAAGATAATTTAGTCGGGCAACGCTAATGCTCGAATGTTAACAGCCTTCATTTAAACGTCTCGCAATCCACACAAGTACAATTATATGACATACGCGTCTAACGGAGTGTCACGCATGGTTATCACGCATGACGTAAACAAGAATTAGATATACGTATAAAAGTGGAAAAATCCTAATGGGAAACGATGAAAATTCGTGATAATTACAGCGACACTATCGATGGTAGCAGTTGGAACGGTTTATGGTTGGACAACGACGAGTCTTTCAAAGTTGATGTCAAAGGACAGCGATGCACCTATGAGGATAACCGAAGACGAATCATCTTGGATCGTATCGTTGACCGTCATTGGTTCGATGATCGGTCCATTTTTGGGTGCCTATCTGGCTGATAGATACGGCCGAAAGAGGTGTCTATTGTTATCTAGCGGATTTTACATCGCCGGCTGGACCATTGTATTTTTTGCAACATCGGTTTCGGCTCTGTACGCTGCCAGAGTTATTTTGGGTATTGGCGTTGGCGTTTCTTACACGACCAATCCAATGTACGTGTCCGAAGTGGCCGATGTAAACATTCGTGGAGCTCTAGGAACATTAATAGCGGTTAACGTCTTCACTGGGTCACTCCTGACCTGTAGCATTGGTCCATGGATCTCTTATCGTACATTGGTCGTCGTACTATTAACAATCCCACTTTTATTCATCCTCACATTCATCTGGTTCCCCGAGAGTCCACATTTTTTAGCTGCTAGAGGTCGCAAAGCCGAAGCTTCGCGATCGTTGGCCTTTTTTAAAGGTATAAGAGATCGCGACGAGGCAAGAAGAGAATTGGAATTAGCTTTGCAAGCTGGCTCGAACGAAGACTCGAGGGATAACAAGATGGTAGGAGACGATCGAATTAACAAAGTTGTCTCTTCTTCCACCTCCTCGGGTGTAACCAACGGTAAAGAAGAAAATGGTCTGAAAACAGTCCTGAATAAAGTTAAACTAATCCTCTTGCCAACAAATAGTCGAGCTCTCTGTATAATCCTTGGTTTGATAGCGGCTCAACAACTAAGCGGTAACTTCAGTACGATACAATATTTAGAAGTATTATTCAATCGTGCCTCGGTAGGCATTGATTCGAACATTGCAACTATATTGGTATTAGCCGTTGGTTTGGTGTCAGGCGCGTGTTCAACCGCAACCGTCGAAGGTGCAGGAAGACGACCATTACTTATATTTTCAACATTAGGCTCATCGATCACATTAGCCATTCTAGCGATATACCTGATGTTGGATGCTAAAAAATTCAACGTATCGTCCGCTAATTTTCTTCCTGTCGTCGTTGTTATACTCTTTCAAGTAGCATTTCAAATAGGATTGGGTACTTTACCTAATGCATTGATCGGTGAACTTTTCCCAACGGAAGTTAAGGGAATAGCAGGTGCCATTGTTACTGTGTTCGACGGTGTCCTTGGTTTTGCAGTGTCTAAACTTTATCAAGTGATCGGCGACATACTCGGTGCTTACGCAGTTTATTATTTCTTTTCTGCTTCCTGCTTATTAGCATTCTTCATGGTGACATTTTTATTACCTGAAACCAAAGGTAGAACCTTTCGTGAGATTCAACGATTATTGGCTGGCAATACGAGAAAGATGTCATCGTCACGTCGTTTCGATGATTTAGAGGAAGGTAAAGCGTGACGGAAGGATCAGCACCGTGGCCATATCTCGTCCCGGTGCGTTCTCAAGCACTTTATAATGATATCGATTATCTTAATAACGATCGATTTCTCCTTTCTTCATGATCATTATTATTTACTACCCACGTATTCGTTCACAAATAAAATTATCTTTGCCAAAAACTATCCGTCTAGTTTTTAATCTATATTACGATTGCAAATGGTGATTGACTGTTATTTATGTATGTATATATATATATATATATATACACATAATTATAATGTAAAGTGTAATATAAGAACTGTCAAAGGCAATTCGAAAAACTATGTTCATATTGCAGAAAGAGAATTTACTCTGTATAGTCTCGATATAGTGATAATGATCAGGAAATAATCTCTCTCTCTCTCTCTCTCTCTCACTCTTAAACGTTGAAACCTAGTATAACGAAATAGCGAAAAACGGAAATTGCCTGTGCGAGGTAGAGAAAGTTTAATTAAATTGTGTCATCTAGGTCGAAGGAAGTGGATATATGAGTTAGAAAGGATAGGTAACTTGGTTCTTTGACTTGTTCCAATGATCGTCGTTAACCGGAAGTCAAGACATCGAAGAAGACGCTTTATCGTACTACGTAACTACTACTTCCTTTTCCTCTTCAGAGATCGCGTCGTTCTTGGTTCGTACGTTTACAAGCGTATATTAAGTTACCTTTGCTAGAGTTCGGTTATTAATAAACGGGACACATCCTTGCACACTAACAACATGTAATTTGTGATTTCAAAGGATAATGAAATCGAATGTATGTATATGTGCATACAATATATACGTAAGTAAGTATATATTCATCGCTTCCCATCTAAAATAATAGTGGCTTTCCTATCGAGTTACCGCTTGTTAATAATACACTATTAATAATATCCAACGTATATATATATATATATTATATATATGTGTATATATACATATACACATTTATCGACGACATTTTAAGTTTTAAGTTGAATAATAAAAGAACATGATTTTACGTTCGCAAGATTAAACGATATTTTAACTAACTTCTCAAAAATTTTCTACTAAATAAATGTTACAAATTTCATTTCCAACGAATATATCTATGTTATACGAATATATCAACGAATATATATATATATATATATATATATATATATAGATATATATAGATATATATAGATATATAGTTACCCGAGATCAAAAGAAATGGTCCGATATCGATCGGATTATGCGATGGTATTAGGTATTTAAAATCCACGGTAACGAGATTCACTGTAACGTCGATTTAAGGATTGGATGTACAATCTCGTGCAAAAGTTCCTTCTTCGAGACATTATATAAAATAACATTGTCTATCTATTCTTTTCTTCTACTTTTTCTTCTTTTTTTGTTTTCTTTTTTTTTTTTAATACAAACATTTTTATATACATTTAACTTATCCCTACTGATTTTATAAAAATAGTTACAATAATTATATTAAAAAATCATGTCGAGAAATGTTTTTTTAATATTAATACTAATAACAGACATGAGAGGACTCGACAAATATATATGTTATATATATTGAATGTTGTTATGAAACTAATTCTGTGAACTGGTAGAAATGAAAGAACGATATAAAAATAAAAGGGTAGCTTTTCTGAGCCTTTAAATGAGAAAAAAAAAAAGGGAAAGAGAGAGAGAGAGAGAGAGGACGATTACTTCGAACGACGATATGCATTTGGAACGCTCTCACTTTAATTGCAATAAGAGGGAAACGTTGAAGGAACTTTCGTAGGGCGATGTACACCTAGGATGGTAAAAGCAGCGGAAAAATGTTGAAAGTTGCAACGGTGGCGGATAAGAGGCTTACTGTATTCGATCCGGAAAAGGGATTACGTATTTAAAATTGGAATGACTCGCACGATTACCAAAGGAAGAGACGGCTACCATTTCCTCGTTATTTTCCATTAAACGTTTCTCTCTTTATTAGAGACGATAGAAAATTACGTTTCTTTGTAAAAATTGAACGATTCAACCATATGCGAAACGCCAGCAACTACCACGATCCAACAACCACCAACCCCAACCAGTCAACCAACGAACCAGTCTCAAATCCTGACGCAAATTTTCACCCCCTTAATTTTATCCCCCTTTGCATTTAATTTATCTTCGTACAAAGTGGATTTTTCCCTTAGCACCGAGCAATTTTCCTCTACCGGTTGACTACTAGGTATGTACTCGTAATAAACGTCATGTGAATATATATATATATATATATATATATATATATATATATTCTGTAAACGTTTGCAAAAAATATTCTATCGACCCTTATATATACGAACCCTTCTTCTATTTCTTTTTTCTTTCTTTTCTTCTCTCCTTTTTGTTTTTCTCTTTTTTTCTGCTTCTTTATCTCACTCGCTCTTTTGCGTCGTTTACTTTCTTTCATAAAGACAATCGACTTATTCAATGAAAAATAAAGGAAAAAAATTAATAAATAAAACAAATAAAGGAAATGAGATGAAAAGGATTTAAAATGAACAAAAAAATAAATGAAGAAAAATAATATATATATATATATATATATATATATAAAGGGAGGGAAAGAGAGAGAGAGAGATAGAAATAATAAAAGATGAATCGTCGGCGTAGAAATATCTACTCCAAGAAAAATAATAACGAAAAAAAAAAGAAAAAGAAAAAGAAAAAGAAAAAACAAAACAAAACAAAACAAACAAGAAAAGAAAAGAAAAAAAAAAGGGAGAAGAATAAAGAAGAAGAGAGAAAAAAAGGGGCTAAAAAAGAAGAGAGATTTACAAGTTCCTGCTCTCCCACGAGTATTTTTTCTTTTTCTCTTTCCCTTTTTTTTCTTTCTTTTTTTTTTTTAAGATGGCGAAGAAATAAAAAGTGGTCGTTTATCTCCCCAGCAAGGATCAAGGGTGAAGAGGATAAAGGGGGAGGAAGGGTGTGCTGATGGTCTCGTTTTACGGCGTCCCACGAACGTTAATTCAGCTAGTCCTAATCCAAATCGCATCTCTACGAGCCAATCGCTTTCGTAAATTTTAAATTCCCCTCGGAGAACAATTTCCTTTTATTTTGTTCTTTTTATTTTTTTTTCCTCTTCTTTTTTTCCTTCTTCATTTTTCTTTTTCTTTTTTTTTTATTTCTTTCTATTTTTTCTTTTTTTTTTTTTTTTTTTTTTTTATTGTATTATTTCGCGAGAATGTCTTATCGGCGAACGTTTATTATTCTTACCTTTATACCAATATATCTACATTCATACACACAAACGCATACATTACGTATATCGGTGGGAAAGTAAATAGTTAGAAATAAGTCAGCACGAATAATAAATTATCTTTGTCAATATCGTCTAATTTAAAAATGTTTGTTCATTTATCATTAAAAATTGTAATGCACATAAAGACAGAGAGAGCAGAGAAAAAGATGCTTAAATACAAGGTACGTCAAAAGTTTCTAGATGATTTTATGAATTAGTTAATTTTTTTCAGATATTTTTTAAACTAATATTTCTTCTTTTTTTTTTTTTTTTCTCCCCCTTTAATTACAAACACAGTTCCTAAACTTGTCGTTTTACAATCTGAAGAGAAAAAAGATCTAAGAAATAACTTTTTTTTGATCTAAGAAATAATTTTTAATCTAAGAAAATATCTTTTCCATCATGTAGAAAGATTAATAAAGATAGAAATAAAATAGCAAGATTATACATAGTTCTTATCTGAAATTAAAGGTAATCACAAAAAAAAGTATATTCAAAGATAATAATCGTAAAAATGTTATTTTCTTTCTTTTTCTTTTTTTTTTCTGGAATCGATTCTAGCGAATATCTTGGCACGTATCAACGATCAAGAGACTTAATACATATATACATACATATATACATACATATATACATATATATACACGGTTGGTAAACGGGTGAATTTCAGAATCTTCTCTCTCTCTCTCTCTCTCTCTCTCTCTCTCCCTCCCTTTCTCTCTCTTTTAAGGGTTAAAAATAATTTTAATATCATACCCGGAACGTGTGGGTAGAAGAGCGTTTAACGCAAATAAGCAAGCCAAGCAAAGCAAGCAAGCAAGCAAGCAAGCTCATGCACAGGCTGGGGTCGTCGCTTTATTCAAATTATTTTGCAAACCGAATATTGTTCCCGAAAGGCAACGACACGATTACAGGAAGTTAACGTTTCGTGCCACCGAAACAGCGTGACTCCCTTTTCTCTACAACGTGACCTCGAATATGAATATACTTCTAGAATCATTTTTGTGGGTCATTCTATATACAGGGTGAGCTCTGTGAATCGATTCATTCGAAAATTTTTACCTCGACTTTTTTTTCCTCGATTGTTTTTCTTTCTTTTTCTCTCTCTCTTTTTTCAGTTTTTTTTTTTTTTTTTTTTTTTTTTTTTTTATCAATGTGAAAATGTTCGAAATATTTGACATTTCTTTTTTTTCTTTCTTTCTCCTATAGCTCTTATTGATTCGATTATTATTATTATTATTATTATTATTATTACTATTATTATTATTATTATTATTATTATTATTATTATTATTATTACTATTATTATTATTATTATTATTATTATTATTATTATTATTATTATTATTATTATGTATTATTATTATTTTCTTTTGTTTTTCTTTTTTTTTTCAAACCTGTTGTTTTTCTCAAATAATTCATTATAAACGAGTAGAGATGAAATATGAAAGTTTACGCTTTACTTTCTAAATGTAATGTAACAAATTGTTAAAATACTTTATACTTATACTATTATCTGTATCACGTTGTATATGCACAGGTATACCAATTCAAGTTTTGAATTTCTTTCTCGTTTCACGACCAAAGCAAATACAGAGTGGCATTTTCTATCCCGATGCTTTTGAAATTTCAGTTTATGAAAGGGAGACAAGCAACATCCGGAAAAACTCATCCAGTACACATCTACCTTCTTACTTTACCTATGTTTCAACGATTGTCTATCATGAAAATAAACTATGCCATTTCTCTCTTTCTCTTCCTATCGTTATCTTTCTATCTATCTCCCTTATATCTCCTTTTGATACAATTAATTACTAAGTTTGACGGGAATAAAGTAAAGGTTGTGTCTTCACAGTCGAGCAGATATATCATCGTATACACAAGTAAATAGATTCAGGCAAGGGCTCTTGAGTTTTCCCTCTTATGTCAAAAACAAGCGTGAACTTCCTTATGAGTTTTACGAATACTCTCACGAGCAGACGTTCCTTCGGGTTATGGCGAAGTGAAAATCTCGAAGGGTGTATAATGTAATCCTATTTACGCGAGGCGAGTCTACGAAACTCGAGATGGAAGGAATTTCGACTTGGCCCTGGAAAGAGAAAGAAAAAGAAAAGAGAGAGAGAGAGAGAGAGAGAGAGAGAGAGAGAGAGAGAGAGAGAGAGAGAGAAAATTTAGCAAATTTAGCTCAACGAAGAAAAAAGAAAAGTAAGAAGATAAAAAGAAGAAGAAGAAGAAGAAGAAGAAGAAGAAGAAAAAAAATTCTCACGATCACGCTTGTAGAGTTTCGCTAATATTTTTTTTTTCTCTTTTTTTTTTTTTTTCTTTTTTCATTTTCTTCCTTCCCCATTCTCTTTATTTTCTTTATTTCTTTCCTTTCATACTTCATGTTCCTTTATTGAAACAAATTTTATCTTTCAAACTAAACGAATGGTAGTGGAAAATATGAATAACCCTTTATAAATTGACGAACCGTGAAAGCTTCGTGAAAAAGTTCCTATGAACTCCGATCATGTCAGACTAGTTATATATGGATATACATGTAGATATATATTCGTCGTTATACCTGTGTGTGTCTATATATATATATATATATATGTAGAGAAAGAGAGACATAGATAAAGAGAAAGAGAGAAGGTAAATAACGACATGATCGAAACGCGTAATGCGATCGTCGAGGTAGAGCTTTTTAAAAATGAAACTTTACAAATTCGCAACGTTTTTAAAAACTGTCTAAGTGTCATAAATCGTACATTTTCAAAATGATTTCTGTCAAACGATACTATAAAACGACACGTTTATTTTAGCTAACATATTGCGCATAGATTAATTTCTTTTTCGATCTCTCATTTATTTGATGGACTTGAATTGACGTTAAAAAAATATTATAACCTATAGGTATTGAAATGAAATGAAATGAAATGAAATGGAAGAAAATGAAATGAAATAAAATGAAATGAAATAAAAGGGAAAAAGAAAAAGTATGTAATGTTAAACGTTTTATCAAGGTATAGCAAAATGGTTACTTCGGCATATACTATTCTACAGCTATTGGCTCACCCTGTATATAAATCGATATACACGTACACGAGATTATAGGTTAAAAGGCCCTTGCTAAAAGCAAAGTGCGCAAGCCACGCATCCATGATGCACCCTTTTCGAAAAATCAACTAACAGGATACTCTTTCGATATTAACCGGCTAGATATTTCCATGCTGATATTTCGCGTTCGTGCAACCATCAGAGATGATAATTCCTTTTTTCTTTCCTTTCTTTATTCTTCTTTTTTCTTTTTTGTTTTTTCTTCTTTATTTCCGACATAAGTATTTATTCTAATATTTTTTCTTTTTCTTCTTCTTATTCTTTTTTTTTTTTTTTTTTTTTTTTTTTTTTAAGAGATAAACGTTCAGTTATTTTAATTATTAACGAGTAAAAAAAGAACAAAATGTTAAGGAAGAAAAACTTTCAGATATTCGACGTTGAATATTCCAATTAAAAGTTTAAAGAAGAAATACTGATAATCCTATTTTCATTATTATTGTTGTTTTATTATTATCAATATTATTATTGTTATTATTAAAATTATTTCTTTTTTGTAAAGAAAATCATTCCGTCATTTCGTTGATAACGAAAAATGATAGATAATAATTCGATTTCGTTACCAAGATCGTTCGATATTTATAGCTTCTGACATGATATGGTTTTCCTCTTCAATGATATCACGGAACATTTCCTGGACGACGTTAGAAAATTGTTAGAGACGTGAACGAAGATATCCCGAAGGATTAAATTTTCTTCGAAAGTGTGTCTCCGCGTAATGTCTCTCCATTACGAGTAATTATATTACATTATAACAAAATTTGCATATTTAAAAATATTTCTTTATAAAAGAAAGGGAGAGAGAGAGAGAGAGAGAGAGAGAGAGAGGGAGAAGATAAAAAAAAACAGGAAGAAGTTGATTCCTCCACATCTCTTCTTCAAATTTAATTTTTAATTTAATTATATAATAAATATATGAATACGATTAATAATACTATAAATATACATAATATTTGATACAGAAGAAAAAGAAAATTTCTTCCCGATCTGTATCTTAAATATCTAAATGGAAGCCCCGTCGAGGATTACTCTTAGCCGACCTCAATTCAAAGTTCCGGCCACGTGGATAACTTAAGGTCTTCGTTAGAACGAGAATGCGTTCGCGAAGGTTAAGAAAGTTAGGAGGATTGGAACGTTATCATAGCCCCATGCTCTTCCAGATTTCATCGAATAATGCGAATTTAGTTAACTTTATAAACTATAGATTATATAAAATACATAGCGCAATCATGAAACAAAAGGTTATAAAGTTATCACTGATCGAAATGATTTTAACTGTCTCTTCGTTCACGGGTAATATTTAGATTCTAATTTTACATTCGAACGTATGTACACCCTACACGGATACATGTGTGTTTGTGCGTGCACGCGCGAGTATGTGTGTATATATATATATATAAGTATATATAAAAGGATTTATTCTGGGCACGGAATGTAAGCGATAAGAGAGTAGATATATCCTTTAACAGGGCTACACGTTTCTCTCGAATAACAGAGCACGTACTAAGTGTACTTAGATGTATAAAGAGAGAAAGAAAGAGAAAGAAGAGAGGGAGAGAAAGGGAAAGAAAAAGAGAAAACCTATTGCACTTTTGCGGCTTTAACAATGCGTTCAAAAACAGGGGAGGCCTTTGTCGGCTTAGCAAATCTTCTTCGTCTTCTTCTTCTTCCTTTGCTACTTTTCTCTTCCGCTTTTTCAAGATAGCATTATTATTCAAGTAAGTATATAAGTTACTATCTCACATGGTCGAATCGATTGTTATAGAAATCTAGCTTATGACGAAGATAAGGTCGACGAACCAGGTTTGATAATGTCGATGAGTGGAACTAACGCGGATATGAATTATTCGAGCGACGTTCGAGGGACATTCAACTATGAGCGAAAAAGAGACAGATGTATAGATAGATAAATAGATAGATAGGTAGATAGACAGAGAGAGAGAGAGAGAGAGAGAGAGAGAGAGAGAAAGAGACAGACAGAAAAAGAAAAAAAAAGTTATAGTAGAAAAAGGGATGGGAATAGAGTGAATGGAGAAAAGGCGGATTTTCATCGTCCGTCGGGCATGCACTATGGCGGATTTCGTTTAACGCACGATGGCTTTACACGAGCTTACATAATGTACTCGGTGGCTCTATAGACGAAAGCCAGACTGCAGAGGGGGTTGATGCACGTTCCGTAAACCAATGTCCGTCGGGTATACGCAATGTGGATCATGTATATGCATGTATGGTCCCTTCTCCCTGTTCCCCCTGTCTCCCCTCCCCTTTGCTGTGTACATGTGTACATAAAAAGAGAAAGAAAGAGAAATAGACGGAAAGGGAGAGGAAGGGACGGACGGAGAGAGGGAGGGAGGAAGGGAGGGAGGGAGGTGGAGAGAGAAAGAAAGAGGGCATCGTTAAAACGGTCCAGTGGTTGGCAACACTTTTCTCTCTCTGTATATTTCCACGTCCTTTCGTTCGGTGTTCCTACAAGCAACCATCCATATCCGTCTTCTCTTCTCCCTTCGTCCATTTATTTATCTTTGTCTCGGTGTTTTTTTATTTGAAGAAAGAGAAAAAGCAAGAAAGAAAGAAAGAGAGAGAGAGAGAGAGAAAGAAGAGAATCTCTTGGCCACTTTGCAAACCCTTTTCTCTGTCTTTTCCTTTCTGAATTTGTAGTAGACAGGGAAAGATAGAGTAGTAGCTAGCTTGCTCGCTTGCAAATAGAAAGGAAAAGTTCGAAGGCTTAATCGCAAAGCTCTTCTTATAAATTTTGGCCATTTTAAAGAAGAAGAAGAGAGGGAAAGGGCGAAAGAGCGAAAGAGAGAAATAGAGAGAGAGAGAGAGAGAGAGAGAGAGAGAGAGAGAGACAGAGCTTAAACGTTGGCAACTTTTAAACTCGTTTTCGCAAGCTGCTGCACTCTCTCTCTCTCCCTCTCTCATCCTTCTCTTTCCCCATCCTTCTCCTCCATCTCCTCCTTTTTCGAGCTTAATCGTTTTCAAAAGCGTTTTTACTCTTGGGAATTTACCTCTTTTAAATTTTACCAAGGTAACTCTGGTGGTGTAGTAAGCTACACGCATGGCTTTCTCGTTAAGCAACCCTTTACGTTGACGGTCTCGAGATCTCTCTCTTTCTCTCTCTCTCATAAAAACACACACACACAAGCACCTCTTTTTTTTTCCTTCTTCTTTACTTTCTTCTTCACTTCATTTTTTTTCTTTCTTTTTTTTTTTTTCTTTTCTTTATTCTTTACCTCGATGTATCAGAAATAATTATGGCGAGACGAAACGTGACGATAATGATAACGATGATGATGATGATGACAATGACGACGACGACGGCGACGACGACGACGACGACGACGACGACGAGAATTTAATGCGCTCGTCGACACAAAGCGGGAAACAAACTTGGAATTTGAAATTTGAGTACGTCAACGAACGTCACCAACTCGTTCAGCTATCTCGATGGGATTAGAGACGGTCGACTAACGCGTTAAATACCGCTCAACCATCGTTTGCACGCGCCTTTCGCGTTGACAAATACTCCAAACACGAACATGCTTCTCTTTCTCTCTCTCTCTCTCTCTCTCTCTCTGTTTCTCTCTTTATCGCTTTAGACCGATCACGTTCGATTTTCCGACATGGAAAATGTCTATCAACGCATATAGGGTGTCTCTATGGTGTAATCGATCCTAATTAAGCATCAAAATGCGTAATTATCGATAAATTTGAAAAGAAAAAGATAAAAAAGAAAGAGAAAAGATTTGAATAAAATTAAAAAAATCATAATCATACGAATATTTCGTTTACGCGTTACAATCAAACAAAAAAAAATACCTTTCATTTCGAAAGATATTATCTTTCATTATCTCGACGGATGGATTAAAACGAGACACCCTGTATATCGTAAGTCTTTTCGAATTCATAGTAGAGTAGAGTAGGGGAAGTGTAAAATTAGCTTCGGGAGGAAGCGCGACGCGTCGCTCGATTTCATTTTTTTTTTCTTTTTCTTTTTTTTTTTTTTTTCTTCCATTTATAAAGCTTACGCGAGAGAGAAAAGTGGAAAAAGGATATAACATTCTCGTTCGTATTTCAATCGGGAAGAATAGTAGTAGTAATATCACTAGTAGTACTAGTATAGTAGTATAGTAGTAATGGTAGTAGTAGTAATGGTAGTAGTAGTAATAGTAGTAGTAGCAATAGTAGTAGTAGTACGTGTTGCTGAAAAAAGAAAAAAAAAAGGAGGAGGAAGGGGGAAGGGTGGAAGAAAAAAGAAGAAGGAGAAAAGATTCAGCCGGATCTTCCTCCTCTATCTCTACTTTACTCTACTCGTAGGGAAGTGCAGATAACGAGTCGAGATGGTGGGAGAGATCTTTTTCACGTAGCAAGCGGGTCAGAGCCCAAGGGAAGAACGAAGAAAGAAGGATGAAAGGTGAAAAAAGAAGAGAAAGAGTCAGTCTCTCTCTCTCTCTCTCTCTCTCTCTCTCTCTCTCTCTCATATGGAAATCACGAAGGAGTTGGTTCACTTCGATCCCTTGACGACCTTCGGCCCGTTTTCATCCCTTTTCTGGTAGCGACTTGAACCATCCCTTTTTTCTCATTCTCTCTCCCCTTCTTTTTTTCCCCCTGTACGCGTTCACCATCCCATTCTATCTCCCTTGACACGCAAGCGTGTTACTTTTATCATTTAATTGAACGCGCTTCGAGGAGGTAGGGTCTGATAATGTTAAAGGTAGACTTTATAGATTTTTGAATAAATATATAACGGAGAAAAATCTTTGTGTTTTTATTTTTGACGAAAGATATCGCATTTTGATTTATCTATCTATCTGTCTATCTATTTGTCTTAAGAATTTCCGACTTTCTTCTCTTTTTCTTTATTTCAAGAGCAACGATCTATCGACTCATAGCCAACATAAAAAATGTCATCCATGAAAAGAAAGAAAGAGAAAGATTGAGCATGAAAGAATGTGTGACGGACTAAAACCTTTTTCTTTTCATTGTCTCGGTACTCTCCCATCGAGCAACTCAGACAAGAGAGAGAGAGAGAGAGAGAGAGAGAGAGAGAGAGAGAGAAAGAGGTCAAGAGTTCCTTCTTCAACTTTATCTATTCGTGGCTTTCTACCCGAACGCTCTTCAACTAACGAACGGTACCACACCAAAGTACCACGATCGTACAGGTAAGACTATCAACCAATGTGCTCTTCTCTCCTTATTATTTCTCTCGATAGGCGAGAAAAGTAGAAAGAGAGAGAGAGAGAGAGAGAGAGAGAGAGAGAGAGAGAGAGAGAAGAGATGCAAGTATCGTAAAGTTTTTTTATTATTCTAAAAAGATACGTATTGCATCAAAATTATATGTCTTCTTTTCTTATATAAAAGATGATTTATTTCCTTTCGAATCTCTTAATCGATCTCATCATTCATCGATTTCCAATAAATCCTTCCTCATCTTCTTCTTTAATATCGAAAGATAAATCTCGGAAGTATTCGACGAGTAATCATAGCAAATATCGTATCGTTTAGGAAAATCGTCGGTCTCGTTTACGAGACTCGTATCTACGTCATATCTATATAGATAGATATATGTGTGTTGTTTGTTTTCGTGTACATACGTACATACATATATATTCACACATACACACACAGTTATCTTCTATCTTGCCTTGGTACGATATCCTTACGTAGGAAAAAGTTTTCATCGAAGCTGCAAGAAATTTTCTTTCGATATTAGAAAAAAACAAATAAGTAAGTAAGTAAGTAAGTAAGTAAGTAAGTAAATAAGTACGTAAGTAAAGTAAGTAAGCAAAGTAAGTAAGTAACTACTAAGGTATGATCGTGAATTTCCTTCTGGAAGCCTAAGGCAAACTGGCTTTAGATATAACGCGAATACTTTCGTAGTCATCGAAGAAGAGAGTGGAGAAGGTTCAGAGTAGAAGAGGGTGAATTTGCTTCCACGGAACAAGGCTAGTAAGACCTTATTAAATATGCGAGTATGCAGACTGCAGCAGACTAGAGCAAAACTCAAGTGAATATATACATATATTATATGTACTATACTTATATATATATATGTGTATGTGTGCATATGTTCGAAATGCCAAGAATACATGCACGCACGTGCACACAAACACATACATATACATGTACGTGTACAGGTGCCTACGGGAGACTCGTAAAATATGTTCCTCGTCTAACGATCTCGTCTACTCTTTTAACTAGTTTAAAAATGTTTCGAGATTCAACTTTCGTATATACACACATATATATAAACATATATATGTATATATTATACCTAATTCCACTCGTTGAACTTTTTCAAAAAGAATTCTTTAATATGTTCTATGTATTCTTCGTCCAAAGAAATTGGACGGAATAAATCATATAGGAATTCATAGTCATTGCTAGAGAAGGAATTTAGAATGCAGTAAAAAGAAAAAAAAATGAAGAGAGAGAGAGAGAGAGAGAGAGAAAAAAAAATATTAATCACGCGCTTGGAAGATTGAACAGGGGAGTTCGATTAAGTTCTCCTTATGTACCGGACGTGAACGAGGAAACTCTTAGAATACGATATAATAGATTGAAAGGGAGAGAGAAATAGAGAGAGAGAGAGATAAAGAAAGAGAAAGAGAGAGAGAGAGAAAGTGAAAAAGAGAGATGAATTGACCTGAGTCAAAACTATTATCTACTACAATCTTTATTATGCATTAATTTTATTCATATTATATTTTTATTTTATATTACCAGTCAAATATATATAAATTTTGTAACAAAGTTCATTGATTTTTTAAAAAAATCTCGACAAATTTGTTCTTCTTACTATCAAATCAAAATCAAATAGATTACGAATAATTTAAAATATTCGTTTGTTTGTTTGAACTCGAGCGAATTAAAAAAAAAAAAAAAAGAAAAAAAAAAAGAAAAGTAAAAAAAAAATCAAGGGAAAATTATACGAAAGTAGAGAAAGTGAATGTCAAAGGCAAGATAGGAAACGAAGAGAAGAAGAGAGGGTTGAGGGAGAGAGAGAGAGAGAGAGAGAGAGAGAGAGAGAGAGAGAGAGAGAGAGGGAGAGAGAGAGAGAGAGAGAGAGAGAGAGAAAGAGAGAGAGAGAGAGAGAGAAAGAGAGAGAGAGAGAAAGAGAGAGAGAGAGAGAGAGAGAGAGAGAGGAAAATCTCTTTGAGGAATAAGTACTTAGACTAGGAGAGGAAGAGTGAAGGTAGGTTGGTTAGAGGATAGTCGGCCGACTTCCGCGACACTTTGCTTTAGCAAGCCTGGACTACGTTATATAGCAAGGAACCCAAGCTAGACTGCTAATTACTGCGCGGGAAGTTGGTCTTGATTTCTTGGGCAACTCATTAATCTTAATTAACACTAGCTAAGTCTGGGATATTTAGATATACCCGATGTTTAGAAAGATAGAAAGAGATAGAAAGAGAGAGAGAGAGGGGGAAAAAGAGAGAAAGAGAGAGAGAGAGAGAGAGAGAGAGAGAGAGAGAAAGACAAACGTATCCAGTTACAAAATTCACTACTTGCTACTAAATAACACACATATATATATATATATACATGTTCTTTTTATCGTAAAATTTTTACTTAAACTTTTTATAAATACTTGTAGCTTATAAAAAAAAAAAAGAATACTTTAATTATTTAAGAGCCAACAAATTATCCGATCGTTATTCACGTTCACGTTATTTTAACAAAAATGTATATTAAATAAATAAATTTTTATACATCGTAGTCTATCGATTTATTTCTTTTCTTTTTTTGTATTTGAAAAAAGAGAAAGAGTCAGAGTAAAACTTCAAGGTGAAGGAAAAAAAATTATACCTCGATTGTTCTTAATCGTATATATTTTCACTTGTTAATTTTTCTTAAATAAACAATGTCTTTCTTCTTTGTCGTGTTTCTTTTTCTTTTTTCTTTTTTTTTTTTTTCCAAAAGTTAAGCCAATTATAAGTTGAATCTAAGCCATATTCCGTGTTATCGTGTTTCTTAGTTCACGATATCTATCTTGGTCTAACACAATAGCCTGAAAGATTTACCGAAGTACACGAACGTATTTTATTAATACGTCTTTCCGTCAAGAAACTTTGCCTGCCTGGTCTATTCGCCTTCAGACATATTACCTAATATATATATATATATATATATATATATATATATATATATATATAGTATATATACATATATATACTAGAGATCTCGTGCGATTTCACGAGACCGTCCTATGCTTCGATCCGAACGAAACGGATGTAAATATATATTCGTCTATCAATGCGCTTTTGTTTTTATACCAAATAAATCTAATCTGTGACTATCAAACATGGCAAAAAAAAAAAAAAATAAAAAGAAAGAAAAAGAAATATAATAAACAGGATAAAAGAGATATACAACACAAGGAAGAATAAAAAGAAACAAGTGAGATGAACTTATGCCACGAATATTTGCGAGATACGATAGAGGGGAAAGAGAAATTGAGCAAAAATTTAATTGCAACCCATTGAGCGACAGAAATAACGTGATTACAAACGTACGTATTTCACAAAAATAATAATAATAATAATAATAATAATAATAATAATAATAATAATAACTTAAAACGGCGAGAGAGAGAGAAAGAGAGAGAGAGAGAGAGAGAGAGAGAGAGAGAGAGAGAGAGAGAGAGAGAGAGAGAGAGAGAACAAAAATGGAATTAAAATAAAATAAAAAAAAAGCAGAAAGTTTTATAGAACATATTTTCATAACTCGTGTTTTTCATCGTGAAACAGAGTTTGATTAAGAAATAAATAAAAAAAAAAAAAAAAAAAAAAAAAAAGAAAAAAGAAATAAAAAAAAAATAATAATAAAAAAGAGAGAAAGAAAGAAAGAAAGAAAAAGAAATAACTACGCAATAAAGGCATTGTTACGTATCTCGTTTAAATCATTACCACGTCCTCATCTCGGAATATTTTTCCCCGAGAAAACGTATACGATATTACATTTGCGGTCGTACTTACTAGTGCGTTTTTCACGACTTTATCCTCATCGTCTAGGATTACTCGTAGTAATCGAGGTCGTACGGATTTCTGACTCAATTCGAATAGCAAGAGAGAGAAAAAGAGAGAGAGAGAGAGAGAGAGAGAGAGAGAGAAAGAGAGGGAAAGAAGAAGTAGAAGAAGAAGAAGAAGAAGAAAAGTAGAGATTTAAAGGGAATCACGAATGACGAGAGAAGGGAAAAGGGCGTTTCAGGATCAATATGACGTGAAATGGAACGATAAGAGATCCCGAGGATAAAATTACGAGCATGATACAATGTCTTTGTGTGTGAGAAATATAGATAAAGGTAAAGAGATGGATAGAAATACCTCTAACTTACACAAATACACACACACACACACACATTCGATAATACTGAAACTTGGTATAAATCGATACTAGTAAGTTCGTGCGTTTAAATCCGATCTTGTTGATAGGAAACGATACGCATAGGTTACGAACGAACCTAACCAAAATCCAAATCGTTATTACAATGGGCCTCGTCTCGACGAGAAAAGAAAAAAGGGTCTTCTTTATTGCAAACAATAAAGTCTAGAGTCACGAATTATTTTATTGTCCTTTTTGTTTATTTCTTTTTTTCTCTTCTACCTCGCAGCATGAATTTTGATGCATCTCTTGTAAATATTAATGAAAGGAAAAAAAAAAAAAAAGAAAAAAAAAAAAGAAAAGAAAATAAAATCAAATAAAGAGAAAAAAATTATATATTTTGAAGGGGAAAATTTCGTAAGGAATTTTTAAGTTATCATATCATCTGGTATCTCCAAACGAAAAGTGTCTGGTTTATTTAGGAATCCCTAGGGAGATATGAAAGGGACACAAAAAGAGAGAGAGAGAGAGAGAAAGAGAATCCTTCGAACGTGGTAAATTTAAAGAGAGGTATGTAAATGGGAAAAGTTTTGTCAGATTTCATTCGTCAAAAGTAAAAGAAGATTTCTCTCCCTCCTCCCTCCTCTTCCTCCACCCTCTTTTTCTTCTTTTTCTTTTTCTTTTTTACGGTTCCTGCTGACGAGCGATAGAAAGAAATTTTGAAAGGAATCTCATTCCTTTCTTGATTTTATATTTGATTTTAATGACAAAATAAATTATAGTTCATGGCTTTCTAATCGACGTTGAATCATCCTCTCAATCCCACTACCACAACATGACACAACTTCTAATCGTCATTGTCGTTATCATTTGCATTATGAACTCGACATATTCTCCTGACCACGACGATAATTCTATTCGAAATTGTGCTTACGACCGTACAACATACAACTACTAGGCTTCTCTACCTATCTCTTCTCTATCTATGTAGTTACACATTTGAAATACACAGGGTGATACAAAACGTTTCTATTCTCGTAATCAAGTGACAATTTGTGAAAGAAAGCGAGAGAGAGAGAGAGAGAGAGAGAGAGAGAGAGAGAGAGAAAAGAAATTGGTATATATAAAGTCTCGAGAAAAAGTAATTTATATATTTCTTGTTAAATCATTTAGAAAAACTTTTGGCATAACCTGTATGAAGGAAAAATTATCGGGTTATTTCACGTTTTATTATCAACGACTTGGAATATTTTATCGAAATTTTCTCTCATTGTTCTCTTGGACGTATTTGAAAGGTAGATTAAAGTTCATAAAAGCACAGGGAAAATGAAAAAATTAAATATACACATGTCGTACGAGTACGTGAAAGTATGCATAAATCGTTGATTGAAAATAATTAATTTGATCGATTGAACGAAGAAACTCATTTGTATTTGATCCTTCTTCTTTTTTTTTTTTCCTTCTTTTTTTTTCATAAAGCGAATATTATCAAATGACTCATGTTCATTCGGATTAACTTGTCATCTGTTTTTGACAGTCCAATTTATTCTTTTCTCGTTAAAAATCTTCATAATTTTTTATAAAAAGAACTCTACTAATTGAGAACTACTACCCATACACACGGCCAGACACACATACACACACACACATATATATATATATTTATAATTATATACGTTTTAAGTGCAATGACAATTCGTATATATATTTAATGATTGCAATGAAGAGACAGATAGATGAATAGATAGAGACAAGAGTACATATCTACGCCTGTTCGATTCAATGATATATGTCGTGGTTATTCCAACATTAATAATTGGTGCTTTTGATCACCGCGTTATTATTAATGAGGTACTCCACAGAAATGTTAGGGGGAAAGAGATTGCGCTGGTAAAAGCTTGCCGTCGAGTAGAAGTAAATAAACAGAAAGGTCATTTATCGCTCCGGCTCAATGCGTGTGTATATATATATATATATACATAAAATATTTACTTACACGTATAGATACGTATAAACGTGTAAAGAAGACCCAAATATATTAATCTGACCCAACAATGTAATGAATAAATCAAGTTTCCTTTAAAAATAATCACGTATTAAATTAATTATTTTTCTCTAACATATTTATATTTATTATTATTAAAAGCTATGAGAGAGAGAGAGAGAGAGAGAGAGAGAGAGAGATGGATATAATATCGAAATAGAATTTAAGCTCGTAGATGGGTATTGTTTTAAATGTTATAATTAAGGACCGAGAGAATCTGTCGTTATCTAGGCAAATATTATCGCTATAAGAAAAAGTTTAATTAAAAAGGCCACACGCGAGAGGCGCGTAAGTTGGGTAGAGAAGAACTGGGCGACCTGGGGCAACGTGGAAAAATAACGGGAAGAATGCTAACAAGGATAGTAATTAAAAGTGGAAACATAAGTGAAGAAGAGAGAAAGAGAAAGAGAAAGAGAAAGAGAGAGAGAGAGAGAGAGAGAGAGAGAGAGAAAAAAGAAAGAGAGAGAAGGAGAGAAAGAAGAAATTATGAAAAATGTTTGACGTCTCAACCAGCGCGATTGCATAATAAAAATAAAATTGCATAGATCGATGAAAAGATGATTAATTAATTTTTCAATTAGTTATACGAATGTGTCGATAACAAAAACCGTTCTCCTCTTTTCTCTCTTTTACCATCATTTTGATAAATCAAAGGCGATAATGGCAATTTATTTTTCAAGAGAAAAATAAGAAAATTAATATCGACGAGTTAATTATTAATAAATTGATTAGAAACAAAGCGAAGAAATTTCAATTATTATCGAAAGTAATTATTTTCTTTATTTCTCTTCGTTTACTTAGTTATTTATTTTTTGCTTTCTTTTGTTCTTTTGTCGAATGAAAGGATTCATCAGGACGATTTTAATATGTATATTCTTATCTATTAATTTCTATTCTCTCTGTGTGTGTGTGTGTGTGTGTGTATGTGTTAAAGAGAGAGAGAGAAAGAGAACGTGACATAATCGATTGAACGGTGGAAAGCGATTAATTATATCAACGTTAGTTATACACGGAGCAGACGGAGCTGACAGTAATGCAAAATTAATTAGAGACATTTAGCACCATAGCATTCAAGTTTCCTAGTTACATCGATCTTCACGATGATATCCTTGAGAGAACATGACTTGCAGTGTCCATTCTTAAAGGAGCGTGTAACTTACACGACCAATTTTCATGAAAACGTTGTCCCTAGACGCGTATTATCTCAACAATTAATCGTTTCTTCCAACAACCCCGGAGGTAATTTACGTGAAGTTAATTTCATTATTATCAAACAATAATAAACTCTATTATGTCTTTTTCTTTTTTTTTTTTCTTTCTTTCTTCTTTTTTCAATCCTTTTTATATCGTTGACTCTATCTCACCTTTAACAAAGGAAGTAAAAAATTCCTCGTTACTTAATTAATTGATTTCGTCAATCAAAATGCATTTAGATAAATCGTTGAGTATTTCAATGAAATTACGAATCCGCCCTGCAATTTTCTCTGATGGAGGTCACGTCTCGTATCGACTATTGTATATATGTACAAATGATACCTATACATATATATACACATACATGCTACGTATATATATATATATGTGTGGGTGTATGTGTATATCTATACATGTGTGTGTGTGTGTGTCAAACATAATCGAAGGCCCCTCGAAAATGGTATTGACCGTGGCCGATTACTTCGTCGTCAAAGTAATGAAATCAATTCACATATTGCTCCTCGTATTGTGAATTCTGTTTATTGAAAGGAATGAAATCAGTTTGATCGTTAAAACGTATCTCGCGTGTTATTTTAATGGGATGAAGTATTAAAAAATGTCACCTGTGTAAATATATCCACGTGCATCGACGATATATCCGTAATATCATTGCAGTTCTATTCGTATTACATATAATGAATATAAAATAAGCACGATTTTTTAAATGATAAAACCAAGGGACGAAGAAAGAAAAAAAATTAAGGGATTGAGGGGAAAGGGGATCGATGATTTGAGAAAGAAAGAAACATAAAGAAAAACAAAAGAAGAAAGGAGTATACCGATTGAAATGACTCAACGAGAGATTTCGAATTAATTACGTATCTCACAAAAGGGAATTAGTAAGGGAGAGTGAAATGGAAGTTTCGTGAGACAACGTTAATTTCGTTCTTTAAGAGAGAAGATACGAATTAGTTCCGCAAAGTGGTCGTATAAAGGGAACTGATTCCCAAGGGAAAAGTGACACGTTCTCGATTTCTCAAGAGAAAGAGAGAGAGAAAAAGAGAGAGAGAGAGAGAGAGAGAGAGAGAGAGAGAAGGAAAAGAAGAGGAGAAAAAGAGAGAATTAGTAGTTCTTTGTTGAGTAGAAGATAACAACGATTGTGTTAACACGCAATCTCTTTTTCTTTTTTCTTTTTTTTTTCTTTTCTTTTTTTTTCTTCTTTTTTCTTCTACTTCCTTCCTTCCTTCACCTTTCTTTGTTCTCTATCACGCAAACGATCTTCCTAAGTTTTCCTTTATCGCTAATATTCCAGGGTACTTCCCTCATTCACGCAGGAATGAATGATCGATCGATCGATCGATCGATCAATCGTCGAGTGCCAATTAATTATAGAATAACGGCATTGAATTATACTCGGCACGCGACCAACCATCCTCCGTCGATGTTTGCCCTGTCTCAGCCATCGTACTTTGCGAAAATGTCGACGCGAGAAACGCACGCGTGCTCTTGCTTTTCATACCCGTCGATATTTCAAACTAATTGCAGACACTCGCTTTCTCTCTCTCTCTCTCTCTCTCTCTCTCTCTCCTTCTCTTTCTCTCGCTCTCGCTCTCGCTCTTTGGAAATATTCATACCGTTGGAGTAATATTAATCACTCTCTTCCTACGAAGATGATCACGAACAAGTTTTCTCACCTAACGGTGTGATTTTCGTTCTTCAGTGTAAGTCTTTCGAGCCTTTATAATTATATCCTTTTTCTCTATCTATCTCTTTTTGACAGTTAAATGACTGATTAATGAATAGTAAAAGAAATTACGTGGGATGATTGAATATTGAAAAAAAAAAAAGAAAAAGAAGATAAAAAAAGAAAAGGAAAGAATTCAATTATATCGTTAAGAAAATTATATTTAAATAATGAAGATGGAACAAATTGAAAAATAATTTCTCTGTGTATCTTTCTCTTTTATAATTAGCCTTAGCAAAGACGAAAATGGAGAGGAATATTAATATACAAGATATACATGTATATCTTCGAAAACCTAGCCTCCAAACATCCTCTCTCTCTCTCTCTCTCTCTCTCTCTCTCTCTCTCTCTCTCTCTCTCTCCCCCTCCCTTCGTGTTCTCCATGGAAGTCTGCAATTCAGAATATTCTGGATTTTCACTAGAGCTAACTCGAAGGAATACATAATATACGTCTGGCAAAGTACCAAGAACTAGCAAACGAAATAACCGATATAGATCATCTTCTAGTCGAATGTAGGGCCAAGTTAGTGACCTCGAATTTTAATCGTATATGTTAGAACCCACTGTGAAAATATTTCAATCGATTCGCTTTCCACGTACCTGTATGCATATGACTAGTGTCCTCGAACATCTTGCTGAATTATTTAAATGTAACTTTTTATATTCAACTTCGTATGCGTTACTATACATTCAAGTCGTTACATCACGTATATATGTATCGCCGGGATATGCAGAAAATAAAGATTAGCAATATCTTTCTCTCTATTTGATTTTCCCACATTTTCGTGCTTGGTCGAGCGCCCGGAAATATGCAACCGCACATACGGCTGGTGCATACAGACTTGCGTAAAGGGTTGCATATCTGCAGGCGCAATATTTGCTTCATTTTCCACTGGTTCTCGCCGAACGAACTACAAAACTGGCTATTAATTTTCTGTAATAGAAAAGAGCAATAAAGATGAATCGATACTTTAAAGAAAAAAAAAAAAAAAAAGATAGAAAAAGGAAAAGAAAAAAAGAAAAAAAGGAGAAAAATAGAAAGAAAAAATAAAAAAAAAAAAAGGGGGAAACAGCGATAAATAAAATATCACTAATTAAGATAATAAAAGATTATGCATGCATTTATGTACATATATTTTAAATGTTGATTGGCTTGAATTCGAAGATGTTTTTATCGGTTTCGTGAGAAAAAGCGAACAAGGTAGGTTCCTTCGAGTTTCCTGCGAGAATGAGAGATAAATTGGCAGATTCCCTGAATCACAGAACTCACCCGGAATAAAGCCTGGTCGATTCTCTTGTGGGAGTGAAAGAGCGAGAGAGAGAGAGAGAGAGAGAGAGAGAGAGAGAGAGAGAGAGAGAAAGAGATAGGAGAATGAAAGAGAGAAAGAAAGAAAGAAACGAAGCAGCGGACAATACGAGCGCTGACGCGCGTACCAACGAACGAATAAAAGGAGAGAAAGAATGGAAGAAAGAGAGAAAGGTGGTATCCTGTACATTCCTGCCTTTTTGCCGAGCGGTCGAACTGGCCGGTCAGTCTGCTCTATATAAGTATATATATATATATATATATACACACATACACATATATACAAGGTGTTCCTATTGATCGATTCACATAAACATTGAATTGTCAAATAAAAATCAAAATGATCAGCCATTTTCATTTCGAATAAATGTTGACATACAAATTCTTCATTTTTAATAAAAACACTTTCTTTTTAATGATATTCTTCTTGATCAATTAAAATGAACACCCTATATATAAGTATATATACATATATAGAACATTATATATATATACGTGTCTCGATTCCCCTTCGTTCAATCACTCTTACTGTTCTTTTTTATTCTTTACGTTTCGATCTCAAATCGAAAATGGACGAATTGTCTGTCGATGTTCGAAAGTCATTCGTAATTCACTTCGATCTAAAAGAATCTAAAATCTTTGACAGCCTTCTTTTGCGATATCCATTCAAAATACAATTATAATTTGGACGTACTATGATACATATACTCTCGATATGGAGCTTAGAAGAATTAATTTTTTCCTTCTCAATGAAAAAAATTGATTTTGATCTTTAAAAACAAAAGAATACAATTAATTATCTAAAGAAAAAGTAATTTTTTCTTCTTCATTATGTATGCGAGTACATGTACGTGTACCTCTTTTTATACGTTCCTTTTCATTATTATCAAGAAAAGATGGAGATCGATTGGTTGGTCCTATAAAAAAAAATGTACTATATTATGTGTGAATGTGTGTGTGTGTGTGTATGTGTATATGAGCGCGCGTGTACGAGGATTTTACTTAACTTCAGAGTGGAAACAACGAATACACAGTTCTTCTTCGATCGATTTTCACTTTCTTCAGAACGTCGTCGTCGTCGTAGTCCAAAGAGAATTTGCTAGCTTTTCTACAAGAGAGAGAGAGAGAGAGAGAGAGAGAGAGAGAGAGAGAGAGAGGGAACGAGGAAGAGAGAACACAAGCATTTGTTTTAATATTCATGCCGTTCGGTTGGCCCGAACTTTCCTAGAAGTTATTCGTTCATAAATATTGAAATGTAACAAGTGGCACATTGACTGACGGAAAAATTACGTATAATATGTAGTTTGTTTCTCGAAAATAATTGTAGTGGTTGTTGTAACCCCATCTCGCAAAGGGAAACTTTTCGATAACACGAATTCACAACGTACTGTGTACATACGTACTCGAAAATCGATCATTGTGTTCTCTTAGCTTTATTTCTATTGAAGAAACATTTCCGTGAGAATTCTCACCCCCATCACTCAACCACCCACCCACCCATCCGCCGCTAGTGGTACTTCTCACGATAGATATTTGCTCGGTAAGATTCATTTTTCCGTTTGTTCCGAATGAACTTTGAAGAATTATGTCGCACGAACTCTCAAAGATCTCTTAAATAGAGCGAAGAACCGCGGAAATTCTTCGCGAGTTGCGAACCACGCGAGCAGATTTCTTCCGGCACATATTTCATGATAAAGCGTAAGCGAGAGGAAGAGAAGTAATAAGAGAAAGAGAGAACAGCTTGCACGAGAAAATTCGATGCGATCGTACGTCAATGTCGTTCCTCTTAAGATCACTATCGCAAAATCAGCGTTTAATATTCCAGGAACGAGGAAAAAAAAGAAAATGGACATTGAGGAAACGCATCACGCGATATGAATTGATGCGGTAACATGTCACGTTCCATCCCATTATCAGAGATATATTTTTTCTTAACATTATTGTTGTTGTTGTTGTTGTTGTTGTTGATTTTGTTGTTATTATTGTTATTATGATTATCGTCAGTATGGTTCATCCTATTACTGACCACGTTTCTATCGTTAATTATAATATTAACTAATGTAGAATCGTGATATGTTAAAAAAAAAAGAAAAAAAAAAAAAAGAAGAATAAGAAAAGAAAGAAAGAAAGAAAGAAAGAAAGAAAGAAAAAGAAAATAAAAAGAAAAAACCGATAAAAATCTTGTTACTACGGGTGAGTCGAGTAGTTGAATCGTAACAGGTCGTTTCATCCTCTCTCTATATCTATCGAAATGCGACGACAGCTCGAAACTTCACCTTCGTGGAATTCGAAATCGGTGTTCGACGTTGTTACTAGCGAATTAACGATCCTCTATTTTTCGTACGTTTCTCAAAGTTCTCACGAAATATCTCGAGGGCCTGCTTGCTTGCTTGCTTGCTTGCTTGCTTGCTTGCTTGCTTGCTTGCTGCTGCCTAGTACTCTACTTACTCCTATCAATAGTTTTCGTCGTTCAAAGGAATGGACTAAAAGTAAAAGGAAAGAGCAAGAGAGAGAAAGAGAAAATTTCTAGAAATTCGTCCTACGAAAAGTTGGAGATATCCGTTTCGACTTTCGGCTATATGAAACTTAGTTAAGTTTGAAAAAAAGAAAAAAGACTTTAGAAAAAATAGAAAAAGATATAGATAATGTGTATATATATATATATATATATATATATATATGTGTGTGTGTGTGTGTGTGTGTATAAAGAGAAAAAGAAAAGTCACGTTTAATCCATGGGTCACTACGATAAATTTATGATCCATAGATAGGGCCGCCGGTCGACTCTAGCAGCATCGGTATAAATGCAAATCCTACGCCATGTTTTAACATCCCTTCCAATGGTTCCACGAGCGATGACCCGTGAGAAAATCCGATCGGCGAATCGCATTGTCGACGATGTAAATCGTAAAAGTACAATACTACTACCAGTACTACTACCCACTCACGACTACTATTACTACTGGTACTACCACTATTACTGACGCAACTACGAACCATTTTCGAGGTATCGAGACCGAAGAAAAATATCCTGGAAATTCGATAACGCGGTATAACTGCTTCCTTCTCTCATTCTATTTTTCCTATCACATATTCAGTATGTGAATGTGTACATTATATATATATATATATATATATCAATGGATAACTGTGTAAAGCAATAATTTCTTGTGTCGATCGATGGTGAATATGTTAAACAGATACTTTCCTTAATCGAGTACCTCCATTCGAAGAAAGAAATAAATTCTGCAGAAAAGTAAAGCTATTTGATCTTATATACCGCGAGAAATTTCATTTCTCAAGAAATATTCATCGATATTCATTAAAAAAATTCCAATTAATTTTTTTTTTTTTTTTTTTTTTTTTTTTTTTTTTTTTTATAGAAATAGATTTAAAAAAAAGAAATAATTATCACTGACCTATTTGTATGGCTCTCTTTCTCTTTCTCTCTCTCTCTCTCTTTCTCTTTCTGTCTCTCTAAACTGAAATTCACTATTTCCATGTAACATAAGCTAGTAACATATGACACATTGCACATTATTAGATCACAAAACATATTAAACATATCGCTCACACGGAACATTAATGTTCCTCCAATGTTAACGATAATTATTCTAATCGATCGAAACGAGGAGAAACGTCTAATGCAAATAATTATTTCTTCCGATCAACTATTCGATTTCTTTCTTTCATTACTTTTTCGTTATTTATCGGCAAAACGAGAAATAAATAAAATACAAAATTTAGATAGAAAAGATCGTTCCAAAAGAGGATTCCTTTCATTGGTATAAGACTACTATGCTTTCTTTGATGATCAAACTCGAAGCCTCTATTTTCGTATCGTAAAATCCTCTCTTTCTTTCTCTCTCTTTCACTCTTTTCAGTAAGTTCTCCCTTTAAAGGAATGCAATGTTGCACTTTTCGGTGTATCATTATCATCGTAAGGCGTGATACCATCTATTTGGTCCTCGAAAAGAGGAAAGAGAGAGAGAGAGAAAGAGAGAGAAAGAGAGAGGGAGGGAAAGCTCCTATCCTCTTTTACTTTACCCTCGCTTTTGCCTCGTCCACGTCCTGATTCATTCCTTTGATCGTGAAGAAGGAGGCCAACGTTACGACAATGACGAAGGATGCTGCGTGACATCGCTTATAAAAGAGAGAAAAGTGAGATGCGAACCAAGGTACATGTATCTATTATACATATACATAAGTTTATATGTATGTATGTATGTATATATGTATGTGTCTATGTATAATGTAGATACAACTTTTCTCATGGAGCTTTATAGAAAATTTATATACATTTATATACAGGACGACTTGGTATAATATTATCGTTCTACTAAACAACTTCATCTTGAGTTTACCCGATGCAAAAGTATTTCTTTTTACGCGTATAACATTTTTCTCCTATTTCTTCTCTTTATTATTTTCATTCATTTCCTTTTTCTTTTTCTTTCTTATTATTACTTCGACGATTGATTAATTCATAAATGTTCGATCGGAAATATAAATTTTTGTTTAAATCGAATCGAACTACAGTTTTCTAGTTTTCCTTTTTTTTTTTTTCTTTTTCTTTTCTTTTTTTCCTTTCGTATTCTTCTTTTTTTTTTTCTTTTTTTTTTTTTTTACCAATAATGAAATCTCACGAAATAGTATAATAAATTAGAGAAGACATTAAGAAATTCAAGAGAGGCATGAGAATCTTTCTGTAAAACTTTTCCTATGGCGAACAAAAGCATAGTCTTAGATAAAGATAAAAGAGAGCGTGAATGTTTCCGCTAAGATTTAGATCCGCAAAAAGGTATAAAAGGAATAATAAAAAGGGTCCAAGAGCTCCAAAGGGAAAAGTGTGGAAAACTGTGCGATATGGTCGACGCTGTAAAAACTTGTCCGAAAGTAAATTCTCTCTCTCTCTCTCTCTCTCTCTCTCTCTCTCTCTCTCTCTCTCTCTCTCTCTCTCTCTCCTTTTTTCTCTCTCTCGAATACAATGTGCTACTCACCTTTTCCGGTCGCTTTAATTTTATCAACTTTTCATCATGTTTCCGTGAGTAACAACAGATATATAGGGTGAACCGATAACCTGAAACGATATTTTAGTTTTGTTATTTGAAGAAAAATTATATCCATGATAAAAAACAATATTTCTATACAGACATATTTTCAACTTGACCACCTTCGTTCATTATATTCAACGTTTTAATATATACGACATTCTTTTTTTTTTGCCTTTTTCATCTCATTTTTTTTTTTTTCTTTATTTGATTTTAAATGAAAGTTCAAACTTTGTTTCAAATTTTCAATAACTAATTAGTAACTCTCATTCTATATATAAATGACTAAGTTAATTTATTTTATAGTAATTAATATTTCCCCCATATACAAGTGAAACGTTAATTAGAATTCAAATGATAATAATTGATTATAGTATCAAATATATGTGTATGTATGTGTATGTGTGTATGAATATATATATATATATATATATATATATATTTTTGGTAGATGCAAGAAATAATGAAAAAAAAAAAACAAAAAGAAAAAAAAAATAAAAAGAAAGAAAAAAAAAAGAAAAAAAAAATAAGAAAAAAAAAGAAAAGAATAGAAAGGCAAAATAAATAAATTCCTCGGGTAGAATATTTATATGGTTGGTGGAAAAAGACATCTTTCGTAAAGAGACACAACCGTGTCGTGTAAAATATCGGGTGACGTACACGATTGTCTCCGCTTTCCGTCAAGCGTTAGAAAATGGAATGCGCACCCGTCGTCGTCGTGAGTTCCTACATCAATGCCAACCTGAAACACAGACATTGTTCTCGACAACGTTTACGGCGTTATCACCGATGTTGGGCTCGTGTTGAAAAGAATAGAAAAGCTATGTGTATACGACGATGCAACGAGGGCCAAAGTTTTTCCATTATCCTCGCGAAAACTCGTCCTTGGTGACTCGTTTACGCGAACGAAGGGATAGAAAGGGAAGGAAAAAGGAGAGAAGAGAAACGATCGTTAACAAATTGGAATGAATTAGAATGATTTAGCCGAGAATTCGATGAAAGGGAATAAACGAAAAAAAATCCAAAAGAAATTTCTTCTTTTATCTTCTTTCTTTCTCGTTTATTTTTTCTTTCCTCCGTTTCAAAAATTCCCAAGATTTTACGTTTATTTTTCGTTTTCAACGGAACTTTTTCTTTGCAAAAAAAAGAAAAAAAAAAAAAAAAGAAGAAGAAAAAGACAAAAGAAAGAAAGAAGGAAAAAGAATAGAAAGAGAAGAAAAGAAGAAAGATCGTCTTAAATAAAAAGAAAAAGAGTTTCTGGCGGTCGATATAAATTTGAAAAGCGCCTTAAAGAAGAATATATTTGGATCGATAGTAAAAGCAGCGTGGGAGGTACCAGCTCAGCTAACTTTCAAACGAGAACGATAAGGTGCTAAAGAAAAAGATGAAGAAACGTAGGCAGAACAAAGTATAAGAAGAAGAAGAAGAAGAAGAAGAAGAAGAAGAAGAAGAAGAAGAAGAAGAAGAAAAAGGAAAAAGAAAAAAAAAGTACTGGAAGAAGTTGAAAAAGAAGAAGGTTAGCGAAAGAGCAGGAAGGAAGATTCTCGTTTTCTCCGCCCGTAACCGTCAGTACCGACGAGGTAATCGAATCGAAACTATAATAACTTTGTCCTGAACCGCGGTACCTGCGGACAAACTTGATTTATCTTCGACAGCATGACGACCGCAACGAAGTTCTTTTCTCTCCTTTTTTCTTTTTTTTTTTTTTTTTGTTATGCGATGGACGAAGAATAAAAAGTAAAAAAGAAAAAAAAAAAGAAAAGAAAGAAAGAAAGAAAGAAAGAAGGAAGACGATCGGTGAACTTCGATCATGTCGAACTATTTTTCCTTCTTTTTAAAAGATTAATCGAAGATCACAATCTTTCTAAAGAATTATTTGACGGTTGCGATTGCTCTTCAGCAAAAAAAAAAAAAAAAAAAAAAGAATAACGAAAAGAAAAGAAAAGAGGAGGAGAAGAAAAATGTACTAAAAGAATTAGGTTGTTTTCAAAAAGAAAAGAAAAAAAGAAGAAGAAGAAGAAAAAGAAGAAGAAACCTATTCATCTCTATATTTTTCGTGCAAGTACCACGTCGAGTGAAAAAAACAAAAGTGCTGATAGACAAATTCTCACCGATTTTCCTTCCTCCCTCCCCCTCTCTCTATCTTTTTTGAACTCCCACGAGAATCTTTTCCTTCGTAAGTACGAAGTCTTTTCCTACTTTTGATTCGTTCCTCGTCCCAGGAGGAGAGTTGGGGAGTCCATGAAGAAGAGGAAGAAGAAGAAGAAAAAGAAAAAATAAAAGGAAGAAGAAGAAAAGTCTGCTTGTACTACATCGAACGACCAATAAGCACGTCCACTCGAATCCAGAGTCACGTGGCTCAAGAGAGAGTGCTTTGACGTTTAGATATGATCTTTTCGAATGATCTCTCGATCCGTTCGACGATCCAATTTACGTTGAATCGCGGAAAGCTTTCCCCTTTGGTACATAGAAACTTCTAACTCTAACTCTAACTCTCTCCCTCTCTTTCTCTCTCTCTCTCTCTCTCCCTCCCTCCCTCTCTCTCTTTCACCCCTATCATATATATATATATATCGTACCGTTTGTATGAGAGCTTGATTTATACTCATTCTGAATAAAGAAAAAAGAAGAAAAAATATGGGATGGTAAAAATAGAAAGTCTTCATAAGCATCACGAAATTGAAAGAAAAAAAAAATGAAAAAAAAGTGGAAAAAAAATAAAAAAAAAAAAAAAAAAAAAAAAAAAAAAAGAGAAAAAGAAGAAAAAGGGAAATAGAAAAGTGAAGTGAATCGAGAGAGGACATTTGACATGGATAACTTCTTTTCTATATATATATATACATATACATATATATATATATATATATATATATATATATATATATATATATTCTCACCGGTAATTACATACGCATGGCCCTCGTCGTAACTCGTGGTAGCAAAGTTTATGCCTCTTTTATGGACTGTGAAAGATTAATTATCGTCCCCATTCGTTCCCATTCGTCGTCGTCGTCGTCGTCGTCGTCGTCGTCGTCCTCGTCCTCGTCCTCGTCCTCGTCGTCGTCGTCGTCGTCGTCGTCGTCGTCGTCGTCGTCGTCTCTGCGTCTACATTCGTCGTTATTTAAACGTCATCGTACACGTCGTGGAGCGTTTCGTTCGAGCACCTTTGCACTTTAATTCCCTTTCCACCCTTTTGCAATTACGTTAATTAACGTAATTGGACAGGAAGTTGAACGTACGAGGACGAATCGAAGTCATGGAACGCGAACCGTTTTCTCCAAGGATGCTCTTATCTCTTGCGCGACTCCTCGGCAAATTATCCCATTAAAATTAGCATACCATCATCAACTCACCCCTCTTAACCCTATCATCCTCTAGCCATCATCCTTCATCACACCATCTTACTCGTTCTAGGAAAGCTATGAAAGAGAAAAAGACTCGCAACGTCACCACCTACTTCCTGCACCGAGAACCTTTCCTTTCGTTTGACCATTCGGCCAAAACATCTTCTCCTCCTCCTCCTCCTCCACCTTTTCCTCCACTAACTTTCACCCCTCTTGACCTCTCGCCCGTTAATCATTAAACTTATAAAGTTAAACTCAGCAGGTTATTTGCATAGTTTCTCACCACGAGACGCTCAATATAACTCGGGAATTTATCGTCATGCATACGTGTCGCGAGGCTATTAATTATGACGCCCGTTATTCAATACCGTGCCTGCTTTTTTGCTTCCCTTCTTTCTCTTTCTCTCTCCTCCCTCTCTTATTCTTTTCCTTTCTCCTTTTTTTTCCTCCATTTTTCTTTCGTTTTTATCCGGCGACCCCATGCCCGCAAGTTACGCGAGCTTTTACGGCGACCTTCGTTATTTCCTTTAACGTGGCTACGTTTATACACTATGTCTCTCTCTCTCTCTCTCTCTCTCTCTCTCTCTCTCTCTCTCTCTCTCTCTTTCTCACTCTCTCTTTCTTTCCTTCTCTTCCTCTTTGCCTCTCTAAACCTTCATCCTTTACCTCCTACTCGTGCCAGAAAATTTCTCTCTCTGTCTCTCTTTCTTTTTCTCTTTCTCTACTTTATTATCGATCCTGTGGTAGGCCGGAAGATCTCAATGATGACGACGAGATTGTCTTTATTGTGTCTATCCAAATAGTTTTCACTTTTTTCTTCTTTTTTCTTCCTTTATTTTTTTTTTTCCTTTAAGGATGTTTCGGATAAAATATTTCGTAAAGGATAAAGAGTAGACAAGATTAGATTTTCAATGTTTCTCCGTTTTCTGTCCTTTATAGTCGATTCGTCGTTCGAAATAATTCAAGTAGAAATTCTTGAGGAATCAAGGAAATGAATTAATTTTTAAATGGGCTGTTAAATTACACGGGGAGAAGAAGTAGAGGAAGGAGGAGGAGAAGGAGGAGAGGAAGGGTGTAAATCCCTTAAAATTCTAAATTAATTTCAAATAAGTTTAGCAGAAGTTCTTAGCTACTTCGACATTCTTTTCACACATACATACATATACATATACATACACATACACATATACTCTCTCTGTCTCTCTCTCTCTCTTTTCTTTTCATCTTTCCTTCTTTATCCTACTACGGCCCTTTGTGGACCACCCCTCCGACCCCACCAACACAATCTTGAACGAACGAAGCAGCCATATTAAATTCTTGCTATTTAATTTGAAGACCCTTTTTTCCGCTTCCAGACTTTAGAAAGTCGTTGACCTAAGTAATTCGATTCTTTTGTCCTCGGGTTATCGAGCCTACGTTAGCGAGCGATATTGAAAAAGGTTTCCCATCGAGAAAGAAATTCTTTCACCACGAACTTCGACTTCTTACTTTAACTTCTTCACGATACCGAACCCTTACTCTGGTCCCTATCGTAAGATCTGACACGTATAAATGAATGAACGCGTTACTGCAATCGAAAGATCTCGCGCGTAGCTTTTGTATATATATATATATATATATATATATATATATATATATATATATATATAGGGTGTGCCTTTTATAAGATTCATTTCGAACATTACGTCAGAGGAAACAAAGAAAGGAAAAAAAAAAGAAAAGAAAAAACATGCCATGGAAAATATCGAAGTCATCGAAATAGTCTTCTTAATTTCAATAAAACTTTGTTAGAAAAAAAAAAAAAAAAAAAAAAGACAAAGAGAAAAACAGACTATGAGTCATTAATTTAATATATATATATATATATATATATATATATATGCGAAGATGTACGGGAAGAAAAGAAGTTGCTCATTAAATTTTCAACAATTAAATATCGTCAGAGAATATATACGTAACATGTTATTTACTCAAGCGCATAGCTGAATCAACATATTATTATTACCAGTGAATAAAGATCAATATCTGTTTATATATATATATATATTAAAATAACCAAAGAATATACTAATAACCTCGGGCTTTTAGAAATTACTAATAAAATTAATTGGAGTCAATAATTCGTATACGTCAATTATACATATATAATGTAACTAAATCGTGTTTTCCTTCGTTATCCTTATGTATGCAATAGTATAATTATATGTAACTATATACGTATGTATATATTTCAAATATAACACCATTATATAACAATAGACGTCGACTGTTCGTACTGTATTATTATACATAGATAATACAAATGGGCATGACCATTTATAATTGCTTCTAATTAGTAAAGGACTTCACTACTGATTTTCTCTTTCCCTTTCTTGCTTCATTCGTCTTTCTCATTAATAATGAAAGAGAAATATTCCTCACCTTACGAAATTAAACGCATTAATGCAGTTATCACCCTTCGGTGAGCTTTCATTTACAAGAAACGAGTTACTCGAATGAACGTCCTGAATTGGGACGACAGGAGAACATAAACGTCGTCATTGAATAATCGCCGAGAGAGAAAGGGAGATAAAGAACGAGAGAAAGAAAGAGAGAAAGAGAGAGAGAGAGAGAATGTAAATACGTACGTGTATGTACGAAAAAGAAAGGAATTACGAAACGGAAAGAAAGAAAAGAAATAAAAATAATTGAGAAAAGAAAAAAAAAAAAGAAATGAAGGATTATTTCGCGAGGAAAATTTAAGTCGTGCTGCTGGTAACAAGGTATACCCATCATCGTCGTTGCGTCAAGTAGATCACATACATGCATAGATAGGATATATATATATATATATATTTCTCTTCTCCTTCGGGCGTTAAATCCGCATTCGTCTGGTCGTCGTAGGACTTGCCGTAAAGAGAAACCAACGCGTGAGAATAAATGCATTCCGAAGGGAAGAAAACGTCGAGTAATGTTTCTCTGGATAATATCAGATATGTGCTTGGGATTATATTACGTCGTTATATCATGTTCTTACAAGAGGAAAAATGAAGGAAAATGGAACAATTTATGTTTTTTCTTTTTAAACCATTAGGAAATAAAGAAAGAAAGAGATAGGGAGAGAGAGAGAGAGATAGATAGATAAAAATAGAATTCAAAAATTACGTCAAGCAATCTGCATAATCATCACTGTTTTTATTTTATCATATTTCTTTTTTTTCATCTTATCATTTCTTTTTCTTTTTTTCTTTTTTTTTTTTGTCTTTTTCCATTTGCTCAGTACAATCCAGTTCCCCGTGCAATAATGCAAGAAGAATGAGAAGCGAGAATGGGGATATCGTTACCACGAATAAACATAGAATAAAAAGATGATAACCGACTAGGAAAGAGAAAAAGAGAGAGAAAGAGATACGGAAAACGGATAACGTTTCGATTTTCTGTGCGGTTTCGATTTCCGTGTTTCTATCTAGTCCAACCGAGGGGATCTTTCAGTATTCTCCCTTAGAAAAATAAATCCAATACAATAAAATTTCCCATAGTATCGAAAAGAGATTCGTGGATCGGATATACCAACTTTTAAACATACAATCATTGATTACGAAAGAAAAGAAAATTGTCTTCTTTTTTGTCTTCCTTACACGTCGACTCGACTCTCTCGTTCAATTGCACGAACTAAAAATGATAAAAAAAAAAAAAAAAAAAAAAAAAAAAAAAAAAAAAAAAAAAAAAAAATGTATAAGATCGGAAAGAAAAATGTACGAGGAATAATCGTTTTTCCGTCGTCCCTTTGGTTAGTTTCATCCCATGAAGATCGTGACGTCACGAATAACCCCATCCAATAACCCATAAAAACAAAAGTAGAACGAAAAGAAAATAATAATCGAAGGAGTCCAGTTTAAGTAAAGATCAATGTGTTACTCAATGCTTACCGATTTAGTTTTTCTTTGGTACGATCATATCTTTGAAGTTTATGGTTATCGTAGTAGTAGCCATATCGACGATAAGGAATGATTTCAAATAATTAACATCAGCATGTGCGTTGCGATCAAACGGAGCGTATATCCGGATATTTTTTGTTCTTCTATCCGCAGTAATTCACGCCATTCTTGCAACTAGTAGGATAATCCACCTATAACGATCAAAGTGAATAAAATTTTTTTCAAATACAATCCTCCGATAGTATTTCAATAGAAACCAACTTAGCAAGAACGTTTCAACGTTAAGAGAGACAATTCAATCAAATTTTATTAAAGAATCGTGATCCAGAGATCCAAGTGATATAAAACTAGATCAAATTCATCAATAAAGTCACTCCATAAACTTGTCCTATATTGCCATCGATTTTAAATGTTAAATGTTTCAAATATAACTGAACGAAAGAGAAATAAAGAGAAAGAGATAGTAAGGCATTTTACGAACGATTAAATATGCACGTTTGATGGAGCTGCACAAAGGGTTTTACCGTACTCCATCAATCAAAAGGATCAACGTAAACGTAGGGCTCTATTGTGCATGCAAAAGGTACGTTGTAATTCGGTTATTAATTCAATGATAATGATGCTGCGTTCGCTTGACCGCCTCTTATCGTTAAATAGCAATGGCTAAATATATACATACATACATACATACATATATGATGATGTAACAATTATATATGATGTAACAATTAATTTACAATAAATGAATATTAGCTTGGTAATTTTTCCATAATTATTACTGTTTAAATATATCGAAAATATCCATTCATTTGCGCAATAAATACGATTAATAAATGTTCGACGATAAGCACATATAAAAAAAAAAAAAAAAACCTACTGCATAATCAATCTCATCAGATATCATGATAAAAAGATCCATGGCGTATCCAGTTTTTTTTCCTTAGATATAAGCAAATATTGTGGCCAATCATAGCCACAGAAGATAATCTGACTTTTGACTATTTCATTCGGTTTAATGTTATTGTAAATGCTTTTGAAGAGAATCATTATCGAGGATTATGTCGAACTACGATCAATATTATTCTGATCAGGTTGTATTACATGCATACAATAAAATAATTAATAATAAAATACAATGTCTCATTAATATGTTAAGTGTTAAATACTAATGAATTCCATGATTTGATTTAAATAATATATTCATTGTTATACTTTTTATAATTAATATCTTCAATCGCGATAATTCAAAATATAAATAATAATAATTATTGTCTCTTACACATAATCGTGAATTTATCCATCTCTATCATCAAATTTTTTTCTTCGCTAAAATTGAATGGTATGTTTGCCACGCAGTTTGTCTGTTCTATGTGAATATGCGAACGGTATCTGTTTTAGGTGTATTATTGCTATTGATAACAACGAACTTATAGGTGAATTCTGTATGATTGAGATAAGTGACGTTGACGGGGATTAGACCACTTGTCTTGAAATCGAGGCCATCAGTCAAATCGATATTGGTATTGTTCCAGAAGGTGTACAGATTATTTGGAGCATAATCCTCTGTAATCGTTTGAATATCAGTGATATCTACTCCTGAAAAATCTATCTAGAAAAAGTAAATGAAAAAAGAGAACGTAAAACGTCAAACTAGATAAAAATAAAAGCAAGAAATTAAAAAGAATCTTGAATGATCAGTCGTAAGATTTATTGAAAATAAAATCTAATTAACGAATACTACATGCTAATTCAATAATAAAGTGTTACAGCATTTCTATTTATCTTCATGCTAGCTAATGGCCTCATCTCGAAAGACAGAGAAAGAGTATTGTGTACGTGTATGTATGCGTATAAAGTGGATGTGTGTAAAAGAAAGAAATTACGAAACGAAAAGGAAGGAAAGGAATAAAAACGAGTGAGAAAAGAAAAAGAAGAAAAAAAAAAAAAAAGAAAAAAAGAAATGAAGGATTATTCCACGAGGAAAATTCAAGTCGGGTTGGTAACAGCGTATATCCATCTTCGTCGTCGCGGCACGTAGGTAGGTACATACATGCATACATATATAAGATAGATATATTTTTCTTTTCTCCTTCGGGCGTAAATCCGCATTCGTCTGGTCGCCGCAGGACTTTCCGTAGAGAGAAACAAACGTGCGGGAATAAATGCATTCCGAAGGGAAGAAAATGTCGTATAATGTTCCTCTGGATAACATCAGATATGTACTTGGGATTATAATACGTCGTTATATCATGTTGTTACAAGAGGAAAGATGAAGGAAGATGGGACAATTTATGTTTTCTTGAACCTTCACAAAAAAGAAGAAAAAAAAAAAAAAAAAAAAAAGAGAGCGAGAGAGAGAGAGAAAGAGGGCAAATAAGTGAATATGAAAAGGAAAGAGGGAAAGAAAAAGAGATAGAAACAGAACTCAAAAAGTACGTCAAATAATCTGCATAATCGCCTTTGCCTTTATTTCATCGTATTTCTTTTTTTTTTTTTTTGTCCTTTTTCATTTGCTTTCTACAATCTAGTTCCTCCGGTGCAATAATGCAAGAAGGATGAGAAACAAGAACGAGGATATCGTTATCACGAATAAACATAGAATAAAAGGATGATAACCGACTAGGAAGAAAAAAGAGAGAGATAGAGAGACGGAAAACGGATAATGTTTCGATTTTCTACGCGGTTTCGATTTCCGTGTTTTCATCTTGCCAACCAAGGATCTTTCAGTGATCTCTCTTAGAAAAATAAATCCGAGAGAATAGAAGATCCAGATAGTATCAAGAAAAGAGATTACTAAATCGAATATACGAACTTCTAAGCTTACAATCATTGATTACGAAAGAAAATAAAATTGTCTTCTTTTTTACTTTTTTTGTCTTCTATGAACGTCGACTTTCTCGTTCGATTACAACAAACAAACCAAAAAATAAAAAAAATGTACGGGGAATAATCGTTTCTCCGTTTTCCCTTTGATTAGTTTCATCCCATGAAGATCGTGAAATCACGAGTATCCCCATCCAATAAGCCATAGAGACGAAAGTAGCGTGAAAAGAAAAAAAAAAATAATCGAAGGAGTCCAATTTAAGCGAAGTTCAATGTATTACTCATGCTGCCCGATCTAGTCCTTGGTACGACCGAATCGGTGAAATTTATGGTTATCGTAGTGACCGCCATATTCCCGGTGAGGAATTGTGTCAAATTATCAACGCCAGCACGTGGTCTACGATCAAACGGATAACCCATGGGACGTGCATCCGGATATTTGCGGTCCCTCAATCCGCAGAAACTCGCGGCATCCTTGCAACCGCTAGATTCTTCCTGTTCTACCTAAAATGATCAAAGTGAATAAAATTCAATTATGAGCGCTTTTTCCTTTGATCTCGTTATTCCTTTCAAATACAATCCTCCGATAATATTTCAATAAGTTTGACCTAGCAAAAACGTTTCAACGTTAAAAGAGACAATCCCAATCAAATCTTATTAAACAAACGAGACACAGAGACCCAAGTAATATCCCCGGATAATACTAGTTTAAACAGGGTAACTCGCATGACTATTCCAACGTTTCGATAACTACATATTCCCTTCGTGCACGGACTCGGACAACGGAATGTTGTTGAATATCGGTTATCGAATACCCCGGGCATAGCTTTCTCCTATAATATAGACATAGGAGGAGCAAACACAATAACTAAGATTCGAGCGATTATTAAAGCTGATCGAATTTTCGATGTATTCGTACAACTCCCAATTGTAATACCCATCAACTTTTCTCTTGATCGAAATGAGAACTGGATTAATCCTATCGATAAATAAACTTATCTATACGCCATATAAACTTGCACTATATTGTCTACGATTTTAAATGTTAAATGTTTCAAATATAGCTTAACGAAAGAGAAATAAAGAGAAAGAGATAGAAGGCATTTTACGAACGATTAAATATACCCGTTTGATGAACTCGCACAAAGGATTTTACCGTACTCCGTCAATCGAAAGGATCAAGGTAAACGTGGAACTCCATTGTGCACGCAAAAGGTACGTTGTAATTCGGTTATTAATTCAATGATAATAATGCTGCGTTCGCTTGACCACCTCTTACCGTTAAATAGCGATGGCTAGACATATATATGTATATGTATGTATATATATATATAGTGTTCCAAAAATCGAAATAATTACCTTACGATAAATGAATATTAGCTTTGTAAATTTTGCATAATTGTCACTGTTCAAATATATCAAAAATAATATCGATTCGTTCGTGTAATAAATCCAATTAATAAATATATATATATATATATATAAAAGAGACCTACCGCATCACCAGTGTAATCAGATATCATGATAAAGAGATCCATAGTGTATCCAGCTTTGCTTCCTTTAGGTATAAGCAAATGTTGTGGCCAGCCACAACCACAGAAGTTGAACTGTTCGAGACTGTCACCACTGATTGGTCTATTCTCATCAACGTTACGGAAGGTTCTTTCGAAGGGAATCGTTAGCGAGGATTGGTTCGAACTACGCTCAATATTATTCTGGCCAGGACGTACTACAAACATATAACAGAATAATAAATAATAAAATAAAAATTGTCTCATTAAGAACATGTTCATTGTTAAATATTAATGTTTTCCATTTGTTGTAAATAATGTATTCGTATTTTTACATTAAAATCTTCAATCACGTAAAATTCAAAGAATAAATCATAATAATTATTTTCACTTACACATAACCGTGAATTTATCCATTTCCATCATCAAATTTTTCTGTTGCCTGAAAGTGAATGGCAAGCCACGTTCATCTACTTTAGGTGACATGAATATCCGAACGGTACCCCTTTTAGGTGAATTATTGCGATTGTTTGCAACGATCCTATAGGTGAAATCTGAATGGTTGAGATGAGTAAATCTGACGAGGACTGGACCACGTGGCGTGAAATCGAGGCCACGAGACAAATCGATATCGCTCTTGTTCCAGAAGGTGTACAGATTATTTGGAGGTTGATTTGCTGTAGTCACTCGAATATCAGTGATCTCTACTCCTGGAAAATCTAGCTACAAAGAGTGGGAAATAAAAGAACGTAAAAATCCATTGAAAAATGAAAAAATTTATTTCAATTGAAAATGTTCTCTAACTCGGGATATATTATTATACATATATTTGAAAAGTGTAAGAAAAAAGAATTTCAATTTCAGAAATATTAAATCTTGATTTCTTAATATTTAACTATGTACTTGTAATTTTTAATGAACGCCAAATAAAAAGAGAGATACAAGTCGTGCATGAAGAAGTAAATAATATTCCAAACTCATTAATGAGCGTTCAATTTTACAACGATAGTGGAAACAAGACGACAAATATAAATATCAAAAAATAAACTCAATCGAGAAATGATATCATTTATCATTTTCTTTTTCGAATAAAAGTTTGACGTACCAATTGGATATTAAATTAATGATATATATTACAATAATAAGAAAACTTACTTGTTGTACGCTATACTCGGGCAAGGTATTTTTATGTTCTTGGAAGATATCATCACAGAATGCGTGGAATCTATAAAATACTGGATCTCTCATAGCTGTAGCAGGTTCACCCATAACACTGAAAGATTCCTGAACAACGATAGACAATGTTCTAACTCATACTCATAGGCTAACATTTGTTCATTCAACAGGTTGTTGTCCTTACCAAATAACGATTATCCGGATCATGAACGTAAGAGATCAATACATGACCAAGATTATGAAGATCACCGTATAGATTCGAATTAGGAGTTAGTATACTAGACTCCATGATGTTTCCAAGAACGTCAATACCACTTTTTTCCGTAAGCGGTATTCTTTCTCCTTTGATATTGATGATCGATCCGGTATGAATGGCCTCATAAATGCGATCTCGCCATCTCTCCAAATCCTGAATGTCAAAGTCCAATTGATCGACCTGCCTGCTGATATCACGGAGAACGGCACCGGTAGGACGAGCCGGCCAGGTTCGACTTGCGGTCAATGAGTCCAACTTTGGGAAGTATCCTTCAGGAATAGGTTCTCGCCAGTTTATCAATCGTGTAACGCGTCCCAATCGGTTGCACAGACGTTCGCAATTATATCTGGATAGATATATATGTATATATACCAATTCATTTACTATCTATAATTAGATTAATTTTTATCGACGCGTTTTTGCTATCTTTCCTTTTTCTATTATCTTTATCGTTTTTTTCTTTTCTTCTCGAAAGTTAACGATCTTAGAAATCAATCGATCAATACAAATTTCTCGTATCATCGGACACAACCGATACATGCTCAATAAACCGAACAATCGGTTAGCAACGATCAAAGGGCTTTCATAGTGTAAGGGATGAAAAGTTAATTAGCTCAATGTGTAGAAGCTAGGGACGGTAGTAGTATACTATAGAGAACGTACGATCTATCCGGCTTATGACTAGCTACTGGCGCACCTGGCTTGGATCTGCTGATGCATATAGTAGAAGAGCTCCCCACGTCGATCCTTGTTAACGATCCTGACGTCGGCCTCGAATGGATATACCAGATGCCAGTGCCAGTGATGAAGATTGACCCCGATATCTTCCCTCCAGTAAGCGACTCTGTGCTCCTCATCGAGATCGGAAGCAGTATAATCCCGTGGGATTTCGATGGGAATCTAAATGCAAGGTAATACGAACTAAACGTACCTATGTATGTTGGAGCTTCGTCTTCTATCAAAATGAGATCAACTGAGATTACTATAGCTAATAAGAAACACGTTGCAACTAATCTTCATCCTTCTCTCGTTGATTGACCTTAACGTTACAAGTCGAAAAAAAAAGTCTAATTATTTCGATCCTTACCCTTTGACCAGCGGACGATATGTTTGCTTCTTCTCTAGCACGAGAAAAAATACCACCGTCTATATACTTATCAGGGAATACTTCGTGCAGTGGAGGAATCGGTAGATTCTTTGTATCCGGACGATGTAGTATAGCGACTGAGAGAGCGTAAATAAACATATTTGGATTCATTCGATCACGACAATAAACTGATACCGATAAGAAGTCCTCGTAGGTCCTCATACCTAAAGTCCGTAAAGTACTACATAAATAAAACTACATCGATTCGTTCGATTTTATTGAAAAAGAAAGAAGGGAAACAAACAAACCCATGAATATATCAATCAGACGAGCAGCTACTTTACGATGAGCCGGAATGAACAAAGAAAAGGGTTCTCTACGTCCAAGTTGCAAGGGAATAGTAAGATCTGGTAAACTAATCTGCTTCACGGATATCTTCGAATCAGCTGTCTCGCCGAATCGATTGAATATGTCAACAGCAGCAGGGCGATATTGATCGGGCTATATGTGCGATATAAAAATGAAATATAGAAACACGTCGAAAAAAACACATGAAATAAAGATCGCATAAAATGAAAAAAAAAATATATATATATATCATGTGATTTCTATCGAATTGTACGTACCAAGTAATCAGGTGGTATGTCAAAAGCGACACGTTTGTCTCCTTTAGGCACATAAACTGGTTCGGCAGGCCGATCGAAAAGATAGAGAATTCCTGACTTAGAATCGTTGTCCGACATGTCGAAGCCGTGTAAATGTCGAAATAAATTTTATATATAATAAGAAATAACGCTGACGGTACGTCGAAAACGATAATACTATCGGCAGAAATTTGAAGCAACTATTACTATATGTAAATCCTTCGATTCTTCGATTTCTTCTGAAGAAATAGAACTCGGTTCTTTCCTTTTATATATCGTTCGTTGAGGAAAAAAGAAACCAACAGAATGGTACCGCACGGCACGTTGTAACCACAAAATCATTTGTAAAAAATATTTTTCATGCTTAAGAACCGTGACGATTCTTATCTTATTTTTTCCTTTTTTCATTCACTATCTCTTCCTGTTTTCAAAACTGTCCTGTTTCTATAATCGGTAACTTCTAATGATAATACTGTGATAATACTTTTTCCTTTTTCCAAAAATTAACCACTCTAATTTCCTTAATAATCCCCGATAGATTATAATTTCTAATAAGATTTTTTTCATTTCACATACTACCTCGCACATTTATTCGGAATAAAGAAAAAGTCTAAACTGCACGATCATTTTACAGACTCATTCATTATCAATCTTTTAGCTTCAAGATTAATGACACACGATGTGTATACGACCGGATGAGGAAAAAAGCAATTCAATCAAGGAGCAACCTCTTCGATGCAATGAGCTTTTGCTTTCAGTATCATCATCTCTATCCTCGCGGTTGTAGATGTATTGAGATCATGAGACGGTTAAAAAATAAAAAGGAATAAGTATATATAGAAGAAAAAAGAGAGAAAAATTTTCGTTACAAAAGTCGAATAAAAAGCGATACAAAAGTGGAAATATATATATATATATATATAGAGAGAGAGAGAGAGAGAGAGAAAGAGAGGACATACACACGAGCTAAAGTTTCAAGAACATTTCAGTTGTCAAAATAATCTCGAAATGGTGCTTGCTGGTAAGTGCAAGTACTCTTTATTGACGGGATCTGCTTTTACATTTTGCTCATCTCGTCGTCGAGCTTTCTATCTATCTATCTATCTATCTATCTACCTATGTATCTATCTCTTTCGATAACGCGAGCTGGCGTGTATCGACAAATGTATATATAGTATCTAGTAACTTGGCTTACCCTTTCAAATTTTCCGAGAGTTCCTCTCTGGTCCATTCACCTAACCAAATTTCTAATCACTTTGTTCCATCTCTAAATTAGAGACATCGCCTAAATCATTTCAACCTAATAACAATTCATCACGCAACGATGTATTCGTTATCCCATAGTTTCATTAAAAAGAAGGAATACAAAGGAGAATGGTACTACGATGATACCTCTGTGTTTCAGGATCGTACACTCAATTATTTATTCATTTATTTATATACTCAATTTCTTCATAAATTTCCATATCGACAAAGAGATATCTTTATCTTAGTGTTCGTATCGTAAATAGTATTTTTTAGTTAATTAGAACGAAAGAAAACAATGACAATTAATTATTCTAAGGACAAAACTTCGTTTGGAATGGGAACTTTTAGGCGTTCAACAAACACTGTTGAAGAGGAAAAAAAATATCACGAAGGGACAAAGAAGAAAGAACAGAAAGTGCGGAGGAAAGAAACGAAAATCACTTGGACAAAAAAAAAAGAGAAATATTATAAAAAAAGAAAATAAAAAATCATCATCATCATCATCATCATCATCATCATCATCATTATCGTGATTAAGATTTAAGAAGTTCGTCGTTTCTTCTTCTTCTGCTCCTCTTTCGTCGTCTACTTCTCCTCCACCTTCTGAATCTTTCTCCGACTGGTTTGGTCCACCTAAAATCATCCTCCATGTCATCATAATCCTCATTTAGATCATCTCGAGTTTCCAAGCTTCTCCGTAGGCGTCTAGAAACTCGTAGACGCGTCGTCGTGGTTTCTCCACAACTTGGATCGTCGCAATCGATGAGGAGCCTTGAATCGCCTATCCATTTCCCGTGGCAGCTCGAATTCATCGCCGTTCTAGCAGCACTTCCGCCGTCGACGGACGTCGATAGTTTCCATCTGCCAATACCCACGAGCAAGTTCCCTCTTCTACCATCTCTTCCTCTTCTACCTCTACTAGTACTACTACTACTACTACTACTACTACTACTACTACTACTACCACCACCACCACCTCCTTTTCCCTCCTCACTTTCCTCATCCTCATCCTCCTCGTCATCCTCGTGTTGTTCAACGCATATTCTCGTACCTGAAAAAGAAAATAAAATAAAAAAAAAAAAAAAATAACAAAGGACAACGTATCCGACTATTTTACTATTGAAAAGTGTATGAAATCGATAAAGAGAAATGTATAACTAAAATGTGATATCTCTTTGGAAAGATGAATTTATTAAGGGAAACAAAAAAAGAAAATTTTAAAAAAGTAAAAAAAGAGAAAGAGAGAGAAATGAAAGGAAAAAAAAAATAAAAATAATAAATTGTTTTCAAGTCAAATTTTTTCACCATAGATTCGTTCTCTCTATATCCCGATGTGAGGCTTTACATTGATATACTAGCTTTTAAATCAACGTTTGTTATAGAATCAGCTAAAAAAATCTCTCACGTAAAATAACATTTTTCATAAACAGAAAAAGGGAGAGAAAGAGACAGAAAAAGAGAAAAAGAGAGAAAAAGAGAGAGAGAAAGAGAGAGAGAGAGAGAGAGAGAGAGAGAGAGAGAGAGAGAGAGAGAGAGAAACCAGTAAGAAACAAAAAGAATAATAAAAAATAAAATCATATCTCTCTGGTACAATCGTAATACACGATCAGCACTTTCGCGGTAAATCTATCGGAGAATGGGTGTACTGTTATACTATGTATGAAGAAAAAGATCGGTTATCTACGTTTCACCGCGTATCCGCAATATCCGGAAACACGACTCTGGTGTCCACGATTCTTCGATAAGGATAACGCCGCGTTCTAAATCGTCGTGGAGGGCCGATTTGACCGAGATAAAAAAAACAAACAAAACTGTGATGTCGCTCGTTCATTCGACGGCTGTGATGAGAACGAGAACATACACCACCAGAACACACTACGTATATTGCGGGAGAGTAAAATAGAGATAGAAATAGAGAGGGAGATAGAAAGAGAGCGCGGGAGAGAGAGAAAGAGAGAGAGAACAAGTAGACGCAAGAGTTTATATTCAAATCGAGAAATCTTCCTGTTCTTTCTCGTACGAGATTCGACGCGTTTTCCGTGATCGATGTTTTTTATACAAAGAAAAATATCATAGTGACATTGATGAAAAGTTTCGCTAAGCAGAGATTTCACAAACAAACAAACCAAGAACAAACAAGAATACTCTATAAAAAAATTCATCACGCCGATCGATTCAATTTCGATATTTTTTTTTTTTTGATCATTTTAATTTTCATTTAGTTTTTCTTTTTAGTTTTGTTTTGTTTTGTTTTGTTTTTCACCTTTGTTTTCTATTTTTCTCCTCGTAAACATTCGATTGCTTTGTTCTTTTTTTTTTTCATTTGACGATAGTACATAATATGACGTGTCAAAGATACGTGGATTTTTATTTGGTTGTGTTCTTTTGTATCAATTTTTCTTACACACACATATATATACATATATATATATATATATATATATATATATATATATATATATATACATACATACATACATGTCTACGATATTCATCCTCACCTTCGGCCAAGAAAGAAGATATCCGTTTGCAAGCTCTAGAGGCACGCACGATGGTGAAGGCGACACATCTCTGGCTGAAAGGTAGGAACGATTCGATTAGAAGTAACATCGTGATATCGTATCCGAGTTGACAGACGAAAAGGATCAGAAGTGAAAATGCAGAGAATGTGGTTTTCGAAATGGAGCTTTTAAAAATTTATAAACCTTTTACTATGACACTTCTTTTTCTGACAAATATATTATCGAATGTTAGAAAATTTGAAATATTTTGGGAGAAAAGAAAATCGTTTTATTTCTTTTTTCTTTTGTACATGCGAGAGAGAAAGAGAGAGAGAGAGAGAGAGAAAAAAATCTTTCAAGCTGTCAAATTTTAACCGAGTAAACTAACATTTGTATGTTAAAAAGAGAAGAAAAATGTTTTAAATTTAAACGAACGCGTTCGCATGAAAATTGTTAAAATATTTAATCATTAAGAGAAGAAAATGAATTCAAGAATTTCAAATGCAAACGAGCGACTATTTTCTATATATTTCGTATTAAATCATTAAAATTTAATATACGCAAAAAGAAAAAGAAAATATATGGAACGTAGGAAAATGGTCTAGTCCGAATTTGCAAGAAGGAAAAAAAAAAGAAAGAAAGAAAGAAAGAAAAAGAAAAAAAAAAGAAAAAGAGAGAAAACGAACAAGAAAATACAATTTCGCGGGAGTACTTACGTACTATGAAGAATCATCGGTTTTTGTGTGACCCACATGTGTCATCGAAACATCTTTTTAACTCTTTTAAAGGATGAATTTTATTTCGATAGACGTCAATCACACAGATTTAAAAGTATTTCAATGACATGTATACAACTCGATCAACAACGAAATTATATATCTATACGTGTGTATGTAGGTATATATTGCATGTCCATATCAATGTCGCTTATACAAACAACATTTTCCTCCTCATTCTCTCGAGCAATTTTTTTTCCTCTCTCCACCTACGTTCTGTCTGAAGAATGATTTTTTTCTTTTTTTTTTCATTCTTCTTTTTTTTCTTTTTTCTTTTTTTTTTATTTTCCGTTCACTACTTTCGTAGTTATGTATACACTCGAAAAATAATGTTTGCAATGTGTGTGACCGCGTATATTTCCAACCACTTTGAGAGTAAATTGCCGCCGGAGACACGCCCATTCACGTGTACCACAACCTTATTCGTTTATTATACGATGTGATATTTGAAATTGTTCTACCGTACGTCACGGAAAAATAAGAAAAAAAAAATGAGAGAGAGAGAGAGAGAGAGATAGAGAGAGAGAGAGAGAGAGAAAGAGGAAAAAGAAAAGAAGAAGAGGTAAGAAAAAAAGAAAAGAATTCATGTTATAGCACAAAAAATTGATCGTTCGTAAATGAATAACTATTACTGCTGTTCGCATTTGTCATAAAAAAGGAAAAGAGCTATTCTAAAATAAATACATTGAAAACAAAACGAACGAAAGGAAACATTTAACTTATAATATATAAATTAATACATAATGTATAAATAGATAATATATTTCTATAGAACGCGTTCGATTCATTCGTATTAAAGCTCGAATTAAAAGCAATGTACAATCGATGAGCTTTATTAGTTATCAATAACGATAAACGTTTTGTTCACACCTCGTATCTCGGTCTGTCGATGGATTTTTCATGGAAAATTTTCCGGATGTGGTAGCTCGTATTGTCTGTATGTATACATACATACATCTATACATACATACATAGATAAATAGATAGATAGATATGTATATATGAATGAATATGTACATATGTATATGTTCGATCGATAGACTTGTAGATTTATCTCTCTCTCTCTCTCTCTCTCTCGTTTACATCGATGTGGCGCGAAAATGTCCAAAAGCGTACGTACGTGCGTGCGACAATTTTCAGCGTGCTGTCAGCATCGAATTTCGTTTTGTCGACCTGTTAGACGACCGTTGTAAAAAAAAAAAAAAAAAAAAAAAAAAAGGAGCGTATAAATTGGAAAAAAACAAGATTACAAAAAAAAAAAAAGAAAGAAAAAGAAAAATAGAAATTGTCATTGGGAAATCTGATGAAATACCATGACGTGTAACCAAAGCAGAATTCGTTTCTTCTGACGTTTGAATAAAAAATGTAAGCGTAAATGAAACATTATTAAAAAATGTATATACGAGAAAGGGGAATGTTAAGGACGATTTCATTGTACGAAAAAACGAATGACACGTGTCGGTTGATAATGATAAGATAAATTATTAACATCATTTCATTCAAGATTGCATTATTAAATTCATACAAGATAAATAGATATTGTTAATTGCAAAAAAATTTATGCTCGAAAATTATCATTCTAACGTATATACGTCGATTCTATTAATTGGGCAAATAAATATGTTATCCCTTCGAAATCACGTAGAAAAAATTACTATAACGAAGGGAAATAAGTTTTCTCTCGAGATAAATCTACTTGCAAATGTTTGCGTTTGTATAAAGAGATAGGATTCTCGCAGCGAAAAGAGTCTCGTTTAACGGTATGCTCGTAATAAAAACGTAAGAGAGCGAGTGAACGAATGAACGAACGAATGAACGAACGAATGAACGAACGAAAGAGTAGCTGTATAAATAAGCGCGTGAGTGCAAACAAGTGCGAGCAAATCGCATTTTGCAAAGAAGGTTAGAACGAGAAGGAAAAAAGAGAAAAAAAAAGCAACAAAAAAAAGAAAAAAGTATATAAAGCAAAAGGGCGTATTTTTTCCTTTTTCTCTCTCTCTCTCTCTCGCTTTTTCTCTTGTTTTTTCTGTCTCTTACCTCATTCTGGATATTTCATTTCCAATGCCAACTTCTGTATCGTTGTAGTCGCCAGGTAAGAAGGAGAGTAGTGTCACACCTACGAAAGATCAATCGAAAATCGTCGATCGTCTGGAGCATGTTCGGCATAACCGAAAAAAAAAGAAAAAATTAAAAAAAAAACTAAAAATAAACAAAAATCCCTTCTCCAGCCCATCCCATTCCAACAAACCTCCACCCACCTATTCAACCAACCAACCCACCAATCAAAAAAAAAAAAAAAAAAAAAAAAACGATAAATCGAACGAGTATCGAGTAACGAGAGCAAGTGAGATGAAGCGAAAAAGCGAGCAAAACGAAAGCAATTTTCTCGTGGTACACGCGTGATCACTCACTCCTGTCGTGAAGTAGAGGACGAAGAATGCCAGAGTGACAAGATTGAAAGCTTCGACAGCTTCTGATTTGATCCAGTCTAGGACAATGCTTCCCGCCGTTTTTCTCCGAGATCCGTACGCTGCGACTTCTTTTTTGCATTCCACTACCGCATCCGGTGTTGCATGCCGACCACTCGCTCCATTCGTTCACTATGCAATCTACGACTGCAAGAGAGGAGAAATATCTACAATTTATATGCATACAGAAAATTCTCTATACAAGAAATTATGCGGAAATAATTTTATGTGAGTGGCCTGATTAAAATATTTGAAAAAAAAAAGAAGGATAATTGAGAAGAAAATATATTACTTTAAAATAGCAATAATAATAATAATAATACAAATTGTTATTATTCATTATAACGTTGATCTGCATTAGAATAACGTGAAACTGAAAAAAATAAAATATATAAATATATATATATATTTATATTAGGCTATTTTCATCATGATCACCATCGTACGTACACGTACGTGTCGAATGCAGATGAATCGAGATAAAAAAAAAAAAAAAAGGGAGAAGAAAAAAATGTTAAAATTTTAAATCTGAAACGAATATTGAATAGAAGAAAATCATGACTATAAGATAGCTATATATAGATAGTTCGGCTATGTTACCGACAAAATGGCTATCGGCTTTTCGTATATCTTTTTCTCATTGTCGCTTGTGCAATATAATCTTCTTGGTGAAATGTAGCCGTTTTATCCCTTTATATAACTGACATTATTTATTGCATCGCGGTGCAACAACTCTTCCGAAAATACTCGCAGTTTATTTCATGGCATAAATGCATAGATGTATTTTTCCAAAAAGATTTGTTATTATCCGCATTTAAACGCTTTGAAATGAAGAACAATCAAACGATTTTTGTTTAAAAGAGGAACGTTGAAATATGCGTTAAAGCTCATTTCACGTGAATGCTTCGTAGATTTCTGTGTGATTTATAAATACAAAGAGAGACATTTAGATCGTTGGACTTGAAAAAAATAACGAGAGAGACAGAGGGGGGAGGGAGAAATAGAGAAAAAAAAAGAAAAAGGGATTATGAATACCAACTCAAGCCTATTTTTTTGACGTTGAATTCAATAGAACCAATAGAAAAGCGTGGATATATACATATGTACATACATATGTACGTATGCGCGAGTAATACGATGCGTCAATTCATTCACGATGAATTCTTCGTTTCTCATTGTGAATAGATCCATCGAACTCGTATCATACGAGAATAATAGAAAGATTTCACGAATATTCAAAGAGACCTATCCTTAATCAAATCGCTATCGAAATACATATATATAAATAAATATATATATATAAAAGCTGAGAAGAAAAGAAAAAAAATTGTAGGTATTGTTCAAAATTTAATAGAAAAATAAAAAAGTAAACATATATACATTGAAATCCTATGATACGTGATATGTGAGAGAAAGATGTGTTGTGTTACGAACCCATCCATCCTTCGATAACCTATTCCCTTTATATTAACCTCGATCCCTAAACAGGGCGCGGTGATCGATCGATTCTGTATACGTCAAGCTAAATTATTTCATCCATTCGGGTTTTGAGAATTCGTTGCTAACAAAGAGACAAATACTATAACGATAGCCACTAAAACTCTATTATATGTCAAAATATGAAGGTAATTTAAAAATCGTTTACCAGAACAATAAACAAATCGTTTCATTCATATGTACATATCTACATACGTACGTGCGTACATCGAGGTAAACACAGTTTTTCACGTTGTTGTTTTCGAATTGTCACAAATTGAGAAGTAACTTTCGTGTGTTTGGAGAGAGAGAGAAAAAAAAAAAAAAAAAAAAAAAAAACAGTAATAATAAAATCAAATATAAATCGATAGATATCTTTTTTAAATAAAATGCAATTATATCTTGAAACATTATAGAATAAAAAAAGTAAAAATTGATAGATCCAATATTATAAGAATATAATCATTTTCGAGACAGATAAATGAAGAAAAAAAGAAAAGAAAAGAAATAAAAAGAAAAAAAAAAAAAAAGAAAAAAAAAGAACAAATCGAATCGATTTTTCTATTTAATACTCGATTCATCTTGGTTAACAGTAAGAACAAATAATACGAGGAACGTGATGGTAGCTTCTTATGTCTGGGAGATGACAGAAGACTCTTTACGTCCGGACCGGAAGCAAGATAATCGTTTTCCGGCAGAGCTTCGCACCTCCTCGTTCCTTCGCAAATCACTATCGTTCCTTTTCCGTACTTATAGTCTCTCCCTTTCCCTCTTTCTATCTCTCTCCCTCTCTTACTTTATCAAATTCACCTCAGATAGTCGTAAAACGTCGTGATAAATCTTGAAGAAGAAAAATCCTCAATTCGGATTTTCCCTTTTGACGGAAACACGTCAACGAAAAGTAATAATAAGCCTTTAGAGTAAAATTTTGAACTTTCAACTTTAATTATAATCGCCAGATGAAAAACCATTAATAGAATTACCTTATCATTTGTTCTTTCGTTTTTATTCTCATCAACTCGCTGGTTTAAAACGCGATTTCACGATTTTAATTAAACGATACAATTCTTTTTTCTTTATTTCTCCCTCTCTTTCTCTCTCTCTCTCTTCCTTTCTAAAAAAAAAAAAAAAAAAAAAGAAAAAGAAAAAAAAATTAGGTCGAGCGAAATCAAATCCTATTAATTCGAAATATCGATTTCTCGTAGCTCTAACTCATAAGACACATCTGTACAATAGACACATATCTAATAAAAAAAATTTTATAGATCACTAAATGCATCATATTTTTAAGTTATCTATTTTTTTTTATATATGTATATACATATATGCATACTATATAGACAGTCGATCGTAAAAATCGTACGGAAAGCGTTAAAACTAGATTACGATTGAAACTTCGTACGCGTTGAAAACGTTCCACCACCAAATTGAATTTATCGCATTTGTCATGTCAATTTCGAGCTTGAGTCTATCCATCCATTTGTTTGATGTCTATTTTATTATTTCTATTTCTCGAGATCGTTTGCCCTAAAGCAAAATTAATATGGTCGACGTTGAATTGAACATTGGAAATTATCTACTTTCTTTTACATCTTTTACTGCATTACGCTTTTATATATATATATATATATATATATATATATATATATATATATATATATATATATTAGAAAAAGTTTATAACTTTCCTCTTTTATAGAAGAAAATCCAACAATTTTCTATAATTCATCGCTTTATACCGAATAAAATTTCCTAAGGTAACTACCTTTAAATTGCTTCATAATTATACAACTTCGAAATAAAAAAATAAATTTACTCAAAATTAACCGGTATAATTTTATCTGAAAATTATTGGATATCGAAATAACTTTTATCGAAATAATTTATGAAGAATGAAAAATTTTCAAAGTGGTTCGCGTTGGTTCATCAATGCATAACATAATATCGCTATATTTCATAATCCTTAAAGAAAAGGAAAAAAACTTTTTTTTTATATAGTCCATTTAAAAGTATAATAAAAAAAAAAAAGCTCGTCGAAAGAAAAAAGTTTTAATTGGAGAGATCATATAAAGTTGCTACAAATTCGTCTTATCGTCTTATACTTCGTTATTACCTATATCTATATTTAATGAATAAATACTTATAATTACAAAAAAAAAAAAGAAAAAAAGCGAAGAAAATTCAAAAAGTCAAGAAGGAATCACGGAGAGAGAAAGAGAGAGAGAAAGAAAAAAAATTCTCGCAGAAACATACCGCCACAAGTTTCCTTGAAATCGTCACAACAATCAGCGAGTTTGAGACACGCGTGATCGCAATAACACGGTTTGTCTCGTGGACTCTCGATAATGGCATTAGGTGATTCCTTTTGTATGACACAACCGGAGTCTCTTCCTTGACAACAAAGCTTCGCAGCACTGCAACTTCCGGCCAGAGCTGTGTCCATATAAAAAATCAACGCAAATAGGACGAGCTTCAATTTAGGTTGAATCAGCTTCCTTAGGATATCCATCTTCACTGGCATCGTAATATTCTTTATCATCATCCCTTTGAATAATTTCAAAAATTCTAATCTACGCCGATTGATCAATGACTTTTCTTAATACTGTTTTCTCCGTTAATATCGTCTCCATCGAACGACAAGATAGATGATGATGATGATAATAATCCTGATAATGAAAAATATCTAATCAACATGATGGATTTTTCCTCGTATTATTGTATTTTCATTCGATGAAATACACTTTCACTGATAAAACGCGATCGCGAATTACGATATGAAAAAGGAATAATGTGTAGCCTACCGGTGTTTTTCATTCACCCTCGTGTCAAGAGAGTCGCGAATGAACTGAGGCGATTTCAACGAGAACGAGGGTACCACAGCATCGTATTGCGAGCACACAACTCCCTTTTAACACATCAGGGCTGCGCGCGCGTGCTTACTCGCTTTACTCTTGTCGTACTCCCGCCGCCGCCGCCTTCTCGTCCTTGATTCTTCTTCCTTCGCCCTCTTGCGAAACCCTCACCAGGTTAAACCAGCCGCCACCTTACGAGCGCATGCCTGAATTACCAACGTACGACCACTTAGCGTTTAAACCTGCTTCTCATCCTCTCATTCCAAAGTCACCCCCTTCCCCCATCCCCCTTTTGCTCCATCTGATCCTAATCTTGTGATTATATGAAATGACGAACGAGTATTGTCTCAAGAATAAATGTTGCATGAAAAAGAAAAAAAAAAAAAAAAAAAAAAAAAGAAAAAAAAACCTAATTATTTTTACGACAACGCTACCTATAATAAAATATTTCACATTTTATCGAATAAAAGTTTTTTTTCTATCTCTTCTAAAATCTAACGAATTCATAGATAAATAGATAATCATCATAAATTCTTATAAGAATTAATCCAACAGCTGTATAAAATGATAAGATTAATAATATAAAATATTGAATTCATTAATTTATAAATAAAAATACCATTGTATTCTAATAAATTATAAAATTTTGTTACAATAAAATGGTAATTATTTGTCAATCAAGCCAATAAATCAAACTTCGGAATATTGGCGATACGTATAAAGTGATTCGCAGAAATATAGATTGGATAAATATTCTATTAGGAAAAACGAATTTCTCTTTTCGCAACCGCCAAGCGATGATTAATAAAGATATAAAATCGGAGAATAAAAGCAGAGATTAATATTTCAGATGCGTAACTCACAGTTGTATATCTATTTCAAAGTTATCAATACGCTACAGAGGATTTCAATTTTATTGAAAACTTCCTATGCATTAGTAACAGCTGATAACTTTATCCCAATCCTATTCATTGCTATCATAATATAACTTTTGATGGAAATAAAATTCAAAATCATTGAAATTCTAATTATAAGATATCCAGTACGTTTAATTAAGTAAGAAATTAACATTAACAACATGTGATAATTTAGAATTATAATTTTTTAATACAATTAAAAAGAAGAAAAAAGACAAACGTTTTAGAAACGCACTGAATTATGCAGCCATTCGCCCGGTAGTACTTGCGTCACATAATTTAGATTTAGATGATCGATGGAATCGCAAGTAATACCGACCCAGATCTTACCACGTGGAGGTTGCTGCATCCGAAGATCCACGGGCTAAGAAAACATTGATTAGTCGAGTTTAATGAACCTTCAGTCGAGCCGGTCGAAGTCGATTGAGGATGCATCAATCATGACTTTGTTGTCCTAACCTACCCGAGAAAAAAAGCGTGGACTTTTTTTTATTAAATGTCTATTTAAAAAATAATACAAAATTATCTCGACATAATTGACGTCATTTTTACGTATAATTTGTATAACCTTAGTATATATGCGTATCTTCTAATAATTACCATGAAGCTACACTTACTATCAATTTATTATATTTTTATATTTGTTATATTAACATAATTGAATTCAATTCGTTAAATTGAATTCAATGTTAAATTTAATTGAACAATTAAATTCACAATAATTAACACATTTCTAATAAGTTTTAATATATTACATTATTGCTGAATTAAAAGTTGGAGATTAATAAAAGTTAATGAAGCTAATTGGAAATATGATGGAAATAGTTCCACGCTTTTTGAACTATCTTAATTACTAAACGACAGACAATCGACCGAATTGCCTTTTTTATCTTAAATTAATCTTAAAAATAAATTAACCTTAAAAGTAGAATTCTTAATAGTACTATTAAGCTAAACATGCAAAAGCATAAGAATCTTAACATGCATCATGCCTTATAATTATATTCAAATAAATTAACATGCAATAGGAATAGGTAATGTTAAAAAAATAAGTATCTACCATTATATTATATACATTATTATATACATATATATACATTATCAAAGATAAAACAATGTTCACATTATATATTAATTCTTTCTGTGCAACTTTACATTTCATACATACAATCATACATTCTCATCGTTAAATATCTGGAAAATTCAAAATAGTATATTAACAAGAAATCACAAGAACAAGTGGAATAAAATTGCATTAATATGCTAAAATATGCAATTTTGTTCTGTTCCTATAAATATTAATAATAAATAAGCAAATCAAATTTATGTGCCAATTAAGGCCACACACCTGAAATATACATTTTCAATAATTAAATATTTTATTAATAAATATTACTGTAGAGATAAATATAAAATTTATTATTACAGTAATAGGAAATGAATTTAATTAAATATAAATTAAACTACGATAGGAGTTTAAATAAATAATTCAATAGTATCAAATTTTTAAAATTTTTTAAATTCAAGAAATCTAATAAATTCTTCGATATATTTCCAACGAAATTATGTTCATCATAGAAAATAACGGTGAAGTAATTATATTTAATTTTCAATATGTTTCCCTTTTCGGAAATGCATATATGCATATAATAGAATTTAAATAGCAGCCATTTTAGGCGCTTTAATATCCAAAAAACAGTCCTACTTATTTCAAATTAAACATAAAAAGATATATACTCTAACCAACCTGCCAATAACCTATATTTAAAAAAATAGCAAAGTATTTATTTCCAACAGAAATTCCTCTCACAATTTTGTACTTTCATTACTTTTACTTCACTACAAATATATAATATATTAGATATTAGAAATTATTATGGGATATCACGAAAGTGCAAACTGTTAATACACTTAATACTAAATATCGAACATGTTGAAAAGTCTTATGCAAAGACTGTTTAAACTGTTTGATACTGTTATATCTCGCAATACAGAGTATCAGCAAAATATGGAAAAAGGCGGATATGGTGAAAAATTTTAAAATTTACTGAAACTTTGTATAATATCCGGAGACGGAAATTTTCACTTTTGAGTGAAAATTATACCCTGCGTGTCTTATTCGGTCCTACCTGCTTAAAATTAAACGGACAATCACACAGAAAAAGATATGCTACCTGCCTGCCTATAACCTATATTTAAAAAATTGCAAAACATTCGTTCCAACACATACACTCCACGATTCTCTCACATACCGCCAGGGTGCAAAAGCCTACACTAGAGAGTATGCCCCGGGGCACCTCCGACACCCTAGCTCATACACGTATAATTCATAATTAATTAGGGGATACGTACCAATTGCTGTAATCGGCTGTCAAGGCTAATGATTATTAATTGCGTAAATGGTTAAAGGAAAAAAAAAAAGATACTAGTACATACCGATATACTACAAACCGGTATTAGTAATATATGAGTATTTGAATATTTCAAGAAAATGTAGTAACTCTACTATGCAAAACGATATTAATAATAATATATTGAATTTATAGGATATGTAATTATTTAAAAGTTATCGCAAAACGATGTACAATCCACCACCTAATACGAGCAAGCACACACAGGTGAAAAGTATATCGTGCGCAATCACTAACACATTGACAGCCGCCAATAAGGGAGAACTTAAAATTAAATTCATACTAATCCCGTTTCTCATCCATACGAGTAACACCTGGGCACATGCATGAGTGAGGAACGCAGAAAGCATGAGGGAGAGGGGAGATAATTAGTTTGTTAGAAGCTGAAAATCCTGATCTAAAAATTGATTAATTTATTTTTGATTCTACGGGCTATGACTTTACAAGTCTCTTTGTTTATTTTTTTTTAACAATTACTCTACTCGACTTTTTCCTTTCAAAAACAATGACTCTATTGAGACTTTTCATTCATCAAGAAAATTCATTGAATATTTATTTAAATTTTTCATTGAAAAACCTCGGACGATTTCTTTTAACAAGTGGTTATTTCAATTATAGAGCAAGTATCATGAATATTTACCACTTGTTTTCCAAAATCTATCCGTCGCGATTGTCTTCTTGTTCATATTTTGATACATTTATATCGATACATCGACGTGATAGACCGCGATTAAATAGATTAATAGTAAGTACGAAACAAGCAATGCATGTAATCTAAACCGTAATACATGTTTTTCTCTTGACGAAATCGGGTAAATGAATGCCCGATTTCATAATTAATATCGCGAAAGAAATAACTAATTTTATGCATTGATAATTAAACGGGTCAAACTGATGAAACAAGAAAACCCTATAGCCTAAGCTAATAAAAACAAACATGGACAATTGAAAGCAAATAAACGATTAAAAATAAATCTTTGTACTCGTGAGTAAATCCAAAAAAGGGAATTACTCTCGGTCATGCTCGTTAATAATTCATCTAAAAAAAATTACAACCAGTAACTCGTGCCGATTCGGACCATTCGTCCTCGGCATGATTGAGCACTGGAGGAACTTAAAATTTGTTCACTTACTACTTAAGAAGTTCTGCGATGGCTCCAAAACACTCGTCCGCGATTTAGGTCGAAATTGAGGGTGGATGATTTGTAGTTGGTTGAAAATGAGGTAGTAAGTCGACATCGAAGTTGGTCGAGATCCTCTTCAATGATGCACTGATTCTAATACGCGACAGTTATTTTTTAACGAACGTTCACTGAAGTTAATGCACGAAATTCTACTGTCTTTTATAAATACAATCATGTGCGACTGTGAAAAAACTTCGAGAACAAACACTGATTCTAATGACTGCATTGCACGCAGTCGAAGCAAAAACACACACAAGTTTAAATCGCGAAACACGAACGAACAAACACACTGCTTCTACTTCGCGACTTTTTGCTTTTTATTTTAGCGATACAACACTCGATTTATCCATTGCTTCGCGCACGATCGCAATGACGTTCTGAAAATAACAAAAACAAAATTATTAGTATCATTGTTGTAATAAAAAAATCATTTAAATTATTGAAGAATTGTTTAATTAAAAAACTTTTCTTACTTAAAGTCTTCATTGAGCCTTGCACGATGAGCATCCTGCCCCGTGATTATGAAAAGGATGATTCTTCTTTCATTTCAGCTGAAAAAGAAACAAAAAACACATTATTAGTATCATTGTTATATTAAAAAATTGGTAAATTTATGGAGAAATAAAAAAGAAATTTACCGAAGCCCTTGTCAGTCCTTTGTACGATGAGCATCCTGCTCCCCAAGATAATGAAGAATGATGATGATTTAATCCAAGTATGACTCTAATTCGCGAATTTCTATTGAATCTAACTATATTTGATCAGCTTATTTAAGTATAAAAAAGTAAATTAAAACTGGTACGAGCAAACACTGACTCTAAGACCGCTTTGCACACGATCACAAATTATTTCTAAAATCCAAAAAGCTGAAACATACGAAATGATAAACTTTATATACATATATATATATATAAATATATATAAAACACAACATTTACAAAGCACATGTCCTGTGAATCATTTTTGATTTTGCAAATTAAAAAGTATAATATTTAAAAATTATTATTAAATTAATGACATGTAATTAATGTTTGAAATAAAATTATTCAAAGTTAAATAAAGTCTTTAAAGATGTATCAAAATACATAGCCGATGGTGAGACACGCTTGTATCCTAAAATACATTTCAAATAAAATAATAAGTGGACCAATAGACTAAATTATAAAGTATATAAATTTCTATAGTTTGTTGTGCTATAATAAAATTTCCTATGACATCAAATAAATAGAAATAAAACTATTCTGGAATAAAATAAATTTAAGGAGGAAAATTTTAATCGACGTTCTCTTAATTACGTACGAACGTACATACCGAAAGATTCTATAAGACTAATGCTTGTACTATTGTCCTTGGACGAGCTCGAACGTTCGACTGTTTTCGTCACGCGCTCGATCGGAGACTTTCTTGGAAATTCGCAGATCTACGATTGTGTACTTTACCGAAAGCATGCTCTCTCTCTCTCTCTCTCTCTTTCTCTCTCTCTCTCTCTCTCTCTCTTTCTCTCTCTCTCTCTCTCTCTCACTCACTCTCGTTTTGTTTTTAAAAAGAAAAAGAGACTTACCTAACACAGGACGACGAGAAAGTGTGTGTAGAAAAAGAAAAGCCAAAATATTCCGTCTGTTTCAGTCCATAGAATTCTTGGAAACCTGGACAATACAAGATCGATTGGTAAGAAAAAAAATACATTGTGTGTGTGTACATATATACATATATAAGTAAGGGGATATCCAAGCATGCACGTACATATATACATATATGAATATGCGATGATATATATATATATACATATTATATATATATATATATAAATACAAAAATCGAATATAACGCGAAATACGATTAATGATGATTAATTAATGATAAATTATTATTAAAAGCATCATTAAAAAACGAGAGAAATATCGATATCGTAAAAATAAGAGTAAAAAATTCGAAAAAAAGGTATGACGCAATAGCTTCCAAAAGGACGCCAAGACGCATATTTTATTTTCGCGAATATCTTTTAAACGCGACAATGCCCCGACTTGCGAACATTCACCCATGAAAATCGTGTTTTTCGCAATCGATTGATATATAGGAAGAGGATGTACGTTAGAAAAAATATACTAATTACCTGAAATTAATGAGGACGATACGGCTTCCCTGTCTAACTAATGATCACCGAACACAAAATGGCGTCATATACACCGGCAAGGCGATTAAACAATTCGCGCCGCGCATGCGCAGATACGTTGCTAGTCCATTAATACGATATGTTTCGATCTAATAATCGATAATATAAAATTTTTATAAATACGATATAAAATTATACGAATCGTCGGAATACATTACAAATATACTAGAATCAAATAATTAGAAGAGAAAAGTAAGATACGTAGAGAAATAATGCCAAAAAATACGAAAGAAAGAAAAGACGCTATATATACGATCACCACTTTTATTTTCATTAATATTTCATTTTCAGTTCAGTTGTCACGATTTACGAATAATACACCATAAAAAACACACTTTTAAGAATCGATTGATATATCGAAAGAAAATATATCTTAAAAAATAAATTCTTATTACCTGTAATTAAAAGAAGAACGATGTATATTCTGTCACTAGTTGATAACTGACTTCGGTGGTAAAAAGATTCTCATCCTGCACGTACATTACGTCATCTTGATTAATGTCGTCTGGAATAAATATAATTTCTCGATCTAATAATCGAAAATAAAAAATTTTTATAAATACGATATAAGATTATACGAATCATCGAAATACATCATAAATATATTAGAATCAATTAATCAGAAGAGAAAAGGAAGATCTATAAATAAATAATGCCAAAAAGTATGAAAAAAAGAAGAAAGAAAAAACAATATACAATCACCACTTTTATTTTCATTGTTATTTCTTTTTCAGTACCGTTGTCACGATTCACGAATAATATATCATAGAAAACACACTTTTAGGAACCATTGAATAGAAAATGTCATTACTTCTCTATTAGGAAGACATAAGAAATGTAAATACGTAAAAGCGTAATATGTAAATAAATCCACTAATCAGAATCGATCATTTCCCTTTCTCGATAAAAAGCGGTAAATAAGGTCCCGTTTGAAAAATTTCATAAGGATAAAATTATTATCAATTAGTTTATTTATTTCCATTTTCTTAAAACGCATCAAAATAGAGAAATATTATTATAATATAATTATTTGTCCTTTAAACAAGAAAGGATATAAAATATGATGAATGGAAAATCAGAGAGAGATCTTTTTAAGTCTTCTCTTAAAATTTACATAAAAATAAAATAAAAGGACTAAAATGGCAAATTAATTATAAAAAGTCCAATATTATTTTCGTTTTCTTCCCTTTCAACATTGTTTAATATATATATATATTAATATATTGTCGTGATAAGAAATTAATTTTTGAAAATAAATTTATTTGGGATAGCGCGAACGCAGTCCCAACTATCAAAAATTTTACGCCCGAGATATCCGCATTAGGGATATTCGCAAGGGTCAGCTCAACCGAAGTGCAATGGAAGAGCCTCACCCTGGAGGAACCGCCTTTGTGATCACGGTAACCTCTGCGCCAGGTAAGTATGCTTTTCGCCGTCCCTGCAACATAGATAAAATCGTAACAGTGCCGTATCGCAAGCGGGAAACATCAAACCCCTATGCGTAAACTAGCGACGGTTTCTAGTACTAACAACTAACGTATACGAGCAAGTGATATATATACGTATATATATATATATATATATATATATATATATATATATATATATACATATATATATGTACATCATACATATGTGATGTAACATAGTTATAGAATCCTTTATGAAGTGACTATTATTATTATTATTATTATTATTAGATTATTTAATTAAACAATAAAGTACATTAGAATATTAAAACAAAAATTGCCAACGATGTTTTTCATTATTATATATATAATGCTATATCTATGTGTTCATATGTATGTGTACGTATGTACATCTAAAGAAATTAAATTACATATGAAATAATTATATATGAACATAATAGGCGTAACGTTTCATCAGATTAAGTATGTTCCAAGTGTTACATTTTTAATAATATTTGGAGAAAGAGAACACAAAAAAGAAAGAAAAAGAAAGAGAGAGAAAGAGAGCCAAGCGTAGTAATGTCCATTGATAATTATACGAGTTAATTTCTTTTTGCCGAATAAATAAATGTTATTCCCATGAGTATACGTCCAATTATCATCTAGTAGACAATGAAAATGTGCAATGTCATGGGAGTTTAGAGCAATATTTCCTTGATATATTTGATATAAATGTGTATACTCAGTGAAAAATGTGTATATATATACTTTTTTTATCTTATGTATACATATATATATATATATTTATAAGTATATGTAGTAGAAAAGAAGAAGTTATTAAAAAGGAAAAAGAAAAAGGAAAAGTAAAGGAAAAAAGAAAGAAAGGAAGAAAGAAAGAAAAAGTTACAAACTAACATAGGACAATATTCTAAGAAGCTGGTTTGTAAGGCAGATATTGCAAAAGTTTCAGAGTACTTCATAATCACAAACGATATAATCTTACTTTTCCCTTACTCCTCTACCCCGTCATACTGTTATTTCGCAATTCTAATTTCTCATTGTTCAAGAGTAATTTGTTTCATTTTGCAATTTTTTCTATAGTTTTATTTATGAAACAATTAATAATCATTACTCATCAAATAGGATAAATTATATTAAAATTAATTTATATGTAATACGTGTTACAAGATATCTAATATTACGCGAATGTAATATTAGATTGTACTATTATTAAAATGATAATTTAGTATATTCCGTGTACTTATAGATTATTTGAATAATTATAAAATAATCAAAAGTATTATTTATTACAGCGTTTATTATAGCTAGGCAAAATGTCCTCGTCAACATAAAGTAAAACGAGCTATGAAAAATGACTTATGAAAGTTCCCTATCATTCCACACATTGGAATCGTTAAATTTTAACGAACTCTAAATGCCATGCTTCGTTACTTCGATCGATCAACGTATATATGTACGTATACGTTGACTAACGATCATTAAGAGAGATAACGCGGGAATCGATAATCAAAATGTCGATTAAAGAGTTACGAGAAAATTCATTTGTCCTTTGATACTCGCCTATCGTATGAAATAGTTTCATAAATTTTCTACATGCTTTCAAAATCATAATAATAATACTATAGTAATTTCCTGACGTTATATGTATGGTGGAAAAAGTTGCTCGTTATTCTCTACTTTCTTCTCATCCTCGTAATGGCATCGTTTATGTATATAGATATGTATATTCCTAAAAGTTAATTTTATTAATATCACGCGATTTTACTTCCAAAATTTCATTTCAAATATACAATAAAACTTTGAAACTCTTTCGTATATCTGTTACAACAACAAAAATAAAAGTAAAGTTATGAATTATTTAATTGAAATAATTTTATACAATAATTTCCAAGCGAAAATTGTTTCCAAAAATTTCTAATAAGTAAAAATGAAAAAAGTTAATGTTCCTTGGATGAAAACTTTAATGTTTTCTCACGAGTAATAAAGAGGAAATAATTTCAAAGTATTGCTCACTGTTAACGGAGAAACGATGGAAAAGATTATACGTACATATATATACATTGTCGCGAAATGAAAAGGACAGATGCTTCCTTTGGAGAGGTCTCATTAAGTTGTAACACGAAGTGGCAGGCTTACCAAGGACATCTTCCTAGTCGAAATTACATACGATATTTCATGAAACTAATCTCTCTCCCTTATTCATATATTTAACCAGAGATTCGTCTACTAAAGCCACATCGTTAAGCTAACGCATTCTTTGTTCACCATTATTTTCTGAATATTCTTATTCACGAATTCCCTTCTTACTCGTTCAACTAAAAAAAAAAAATATATATATATATCAAAAATTCCTGTCTGTTCATAATAATATATTAATATAATTTATTCATATTATTTCAAAATCATACTCATGTATTTACTCCGAACAAATTGCTCCAAAGCAATTTGAATTTTGCGTGCCATTGTTGAATAGTTCTGAGTAAATTCGTCGGTAGCTCGTAAAGGATTCGTCGAGGAGAAAATAGAAGGTTGGTGGGAAGAGTTATCTCCCTTGCGTGTGAATGCGAGGTGTAAACGAGAAAGAGAGAGAGAAAGTGAGTGAGTAGAGGTTGAGGAAGAAGAAGAGGAAGAGAAAGAGAAAGAGAGGGAGAAAGAGAAAGAGAAAGAGAGGGAGAAAGAGAAAGAGAGGGAGAAAGAGAAAGAGAGGGAGAAAGAGAAAGAGAGGGAGAAAGAGAAAGAGAAAGAGACAGTGACAAAGACGAGACGAGTCGAATTGAATTCTTGCTCAACTCGGAACAACCGGATCGTTGGTATCGTTGATTAATCTTGCTTCTGTCAGAACAAGCAGTGTTTGTAATGTACCTCTTCCATACTGCTAACACACAGAAGCATTTCAAAGATTGAAGACATTCTGGCACCGAGGACGCAAACGACGAGGATGACGATGACGACGACGCATACAACAACAACGACGACGGCAATTAATTTACTCTATTCTAACTGTCCCAAGAGGTTTCACAGTTAGTCTATAACGATATTGACATGGTCCAATGGTTTCCGTTTAAAACTGCATTCATTTCTATCTACGCCATCTCGTTCCTCATTGGGGTCTTTCGTTATATTATCTTATCTTCGGTCTAACTCTAATCAAAATAATAATATTTGCGAAATTAATGGAACCATAACAATCGAATGCAAATTTCTTACTAATTATATCCGAATGTTTCTTTTTAATTGATTATCGATCGTTGTATGTCTGAATATAAGAAATTCAATTTACGTGGAATATAATAAAGTGTAAAATCGATTAATTCCACTATATACTTATGATGTATCCAACGATAATTATTAAAATGCGCGATAGATCAATTAATATAAGATAAATAATAAAAGAAAATAATTTACCTTTGATTAAAAATTTTCGATGTAAAAGATATATTTGATCGTAGGGCCTCGAATCTGCTATCGCCATCCCTGATTTCAAGTGGCAAATTTTTTTCTATAAAAGAAATAAATGTAATTACAAAAATATCCTATTTTCGATTTGATTTTACATTCAAATAAAAGAGAATAAGTTTAACGTACATTCTTTTTTTGTTTTCGAACATTTTTTAAACGTTGAATAGAAAATTTCTCGAATTAGATTCTAAAGAACGAAACAGTCACAATGATGATCATTGGATTACACGTAAATTAAAATATAACATATGAATACAGATAAATCACCGTCTTTGACAATAGTTAAATCATATTTATAATTCCGAAAAGAGAAAACAATACAAAAATGAGATAATCATTTGCAAATTTGTTAAACTTGTCGAGTACATTGTCCCGCTTGATGAATTGCACGGCAACAACGTACGGCGGGAAGCCGAAACAAAAGACGAGCACGCACGCATGCGCCCAACGATGTAATACCAACGTTTCATTAATACTTTTCTATAATGAATCATTTTCGACGATAATTAATATCAAAAGTAATAATACATGTAATATTTCTTTGCTATTGTTAATAATAAGGATAATTACGAGATTGTATAAAAGTTTATTGTGATAAATTTTCTTTTTCTTATAATATAAATCATCAAAGTGAAAATAGTTCGAGAAAGTATATAATTGGTATTAATGCGCGAGGAAGACGTTGTTGATTGGCTGATTGAAGACTAACCTTAATATTAACTTTATACGATACGAAAAATATTTAATTGTACAATTTTGGGGAGAAAAAAAAAAGAAAAAAGAACAAAAAAGAAAAACCAATTATTTTCTACTTTTTATATACTATTTATAAATAAATATACTAATTAATATGTTAAAGAACAATTAACGAAGCTAACAAAATATGAAATAGGTAAGAATATGTTAAATGAACGAACTATTTTTCTCATTGGCTCTAATGGAGCTTGAATAATTTGCTTCTCGCATGCGCAGTTGAATTTAATGAACTTGTTACTGCCACGAAGACGTTATTTCGCGTTTTATGATCCTCTATATAGATATTTATGAAAATTTTCATTCGTCCACGTGATCAATTAAAAACTTAAATATTGCATTTCAGTATACGTGCACGTGTGTGTGTCTCTGCTGTGACGGATATGTGATATCTAACGACAGATCAAATTAAGAGGATATATGAAAAATAAATAGTAAATGTCTCGATGAAAAATTAATATGGCAACGTCAGAAAGTGATGATTTTGAGAGTGCTGACGAGGAATTGGCTCATAATGTAACTTCGAAAACTAATGTAGAAGATACGAGATGGTCTGGTATGCAATCGGTCGTTGATTCTGAATCGGACGACGATACCGAATGCATTCCACAGTTACCAAGAAAAAATATATTAATTTATGAGAAGCCTAGATTCCGTTCCTTTCGAGGAGAAGTTGCTAGCGATGAGGAAAAGCTTATTACCTTAAAGGATATATCTACTAAAGAGTGTAACGATGAAGAAAGTAAAGTATCTACTGAAAAAATTCAAGAAATTGTTCCCTCGACAGATACAGCAACAGAAACGACAATAGTCAAAGACAATACATTACAAACTTCTACTATGAATCAAGAAAATTCTACAGAAGTTATTTCTAAAAGTATAACAGCCATTGGTACTAAAGAGGAAAGATTGATTAGACCTAAAAAATCAAGTGATGGTTCTAGAAAACTTGGTGCTCGAAAGCTAGGAACAAAGATAGAAAAAGAGTCTGATATTACATCTAATACGATTGATAATGTAAAAGAAAATATATCTACGAAGAATGTAATCTCTAAAGAATCTACAATGGAGATAGATGTTGTCCCTGATATATCTTCTAATGCAGATCTTTCAGAAGTTGATATGCCTGAAGAATTGAAATCAAATAAAAAATTTAAAGAGATATTCAAACCTCAAGGATGGGAAAAAATTGGTAATAATATAGAATTAGATGAAGATCTAACGGAACAAAAAATACAACCAGTATTAGATAGATTATCCATAGACGATAAAGATACTGAAAATTCTTTGTGGGCCAATTGGGGTAGTTGGGGCGTAAGTTCCTTGATTAACACCGCTACTGCTGGAGTATCTACTTTGACAACTCATGTTAGTCAAGGATTATCGCTTTTGGAAGAGACAATAAATTTACCGGATAACTCACAGTTACAAATGATACAAGATACTACACAGGAAGAAGAAGTTATAATTCCTGGTACTATATATTATTATTACATTACTTTTATATCACACGTATTATATTATAAGTTAATAAATTTCTAATGTATATTTGTGTTTATAGAAAAAGAGCTTACAGAAAATGTATCTAGTTTATCGCAAGGATCTTTTGGTTTAAGTAGTTTTCTACTTGGAGTTTCATCCATTACAAAACTAGTTGAATCAACTGGTAGCAAAGTTATGAGCGGTGGTTTGGATACTTTAGAAGCGATAGGTAAAAAGACCATGGAAGTTTTGCAAGAAGGTGATCCTGGTTTAAAAAAAAAGAGAGCATTTTTTATGCCAGAAGAAAACAAGCCAAATTTATCTCAAATACTTAGAGAAGCAAAAGATAAAGCTGAATCTGAAGAAAAAACGATCGAAGAGAAACAATTGGCAAGGAAGATTCATTTTGAATCTTTGTTTGATGATTATCAAGGCCTGGTTCATCTAGAAGCATTAGAAATGTTGTCAAAGCAGTGCAATATAAAGATTCAAGGATGTCTGATAAATCTTGATGCAGAAGATTTGATTTCTCTGCAAGAAACATTAGAAGAAGTTAAAGAATTATGTGACTTGGATGATGAAGAAAATAAATCAGAAAATAAAAGAGATCTCAAAAGTCGTTTGGCCGATGCTTGCCAAGAATTAGAAATTATTATTACATATGAAAAACTCGAAGATGTAAGTATATATTATTATAATATAAAAATTGTTATGTACTTAGTAAGAATATCTTTTGTAGATTTGGAAAGAAGTTAGATCTAGTTCATTTGTTACCTCTCCCATGTCTCATACAAATCTGGAGATCTTTCAGTGTGCTATTTCTACTATAGCAAAGTTTACAGCAGTTAGTATGGAAAGGTTTCATAAAACTGCAGAATTACTTTTAATTAAAGAAAGACGTAGTACCGCAAGTGAAGCAGAAGCACTTGTTCGTCTAACACATATCTTAACAGATGAAATTAGTTTATTAGCTACACATTTCTCCGACGTATTAAAAGAATTTATTAAAATGTCTAACAGTGCAGACGATATTAATGCTAATATAACAACAGTCTTTTTTGAAGTAAGTGTGTATATGTATATATGTATACATATATATATATATATATATTTATTTATATATTTATTTATTTATTTATTCACTTATTTATTATAAAATACTTCATTTTATATTATCATTATTAATATTTATTTTTTATTCGTTCAGGCTGAGAATGCAAGTTCGTACATTCAAGATGCTTTTAAATTGCTAATTCCAATTTTACAAGTTGGTGCTCTTTAAATGGTAAATGCAGTATTTGTTACTAAATAAAAAGTATGTAATAAAAGAGAACTATAAAGTACACAAAGAATCAATAAATTAATGTAATGATTTTATCAAATAACATGGATCAAAATTATGAATTCATTGGTGAATTCTAAATTTGATCTTTTTTTTTTTTCATTATCTAATTTTCTAACTTTATAAATTGTATTGTGTTTAACCTATTAATGATTAATAAGTAGTAATTATATATTATATTAAAAAGCAATAAAAATATTTTCATTTTCAGGATGATTATCTTGTGATAATGATTTGTTTAAATAAATCAATGCAGATTCGTATATAAGCATTGATTTTTAATTGTAAATATAATATAATGAGAATTTATATAAAATATCTATTTCAATTATTTGATATATCAGCATTAAGGTGATGGTTTATAAATATGTATATTATTTTTTAGATCTTCTTATGCACTTTGTATTCATTATTAACAAAGATAATCATGTATGAAACTCATATTCCAATAATGAAAAAGATATCTGAAAATTTATCTTATATTTAATATTTTTATGAATTATGAAAATAAAAAAGAAAAAATAAAAAAATAAAATTAATGTTTCCCTCTTTTATTTCCGATCGGTGGTTTCTGTAGTTGGAAACTCGAATTTGATTCAATTGTTGACAAAGGTGCAGTAAGATTTGTCGGCGCGTTGAAGTTCAAGCTTGCTGTTGGTGGTTTGACAGACGAATCTATGGTTGTATTTATAGCAGAAGGGACTGGTGTTGTACTACCCCAAACTGCAACAACATAATTACTAATGAAAATGAATTCATTGAAAGATCATGGTAAACTTAAATGCACGTACATTAGTTGAAGCTGACGGATGTTTTCCATGAATTCATAGAATCATTAATGAGTGTTACACATTATCTGCAGCTTTAATCCATAATTGATATGTAATAGAAATAATCAGCAAAAATTGCTAATGTAACTACTACAATTTTTTCCTAGACTTGAATAATTCCTGAATGACATAAACTACATCTTACCCATAGTTGCACTTACGCTAAAGATTCTGCTAGCTAAAAGATACTAGCAGAAATATTATCTTTACATACAAATTTTACCACCACTTCTTGAATAATGCAAGTATTATTATATCAACTTCGATGATAAAGCAGGAGCACTCAAAGCATACATAAAATACACAGCCATTCCTTAAGAAGCAAAAGACAAAACTTTTCATTTCTTTCACTTAGTTAATATATATATATACCCAAATATAATATTTTATATTTGACAAACACAAGTTTGCTCCCAAAATATTAAATAGAAAAGCTCCATAATTTTTCCCATAGTTTATAACACAAAAAAGAAAGTAAAATTCAATACCTCAATAACTAAAATACAGCCTCTACTTTTCCCCTGCAAACGCAAAATTAAAATCAAATAATAAAAATATGTAGAAACAAACAAAAAAAAAATATATATATATATATGTATCATATATAAAGAAGACAAATCACAGAGCAGATTCATGTCTTTTATACATTACTTCTACAGTACTTAATAAGGACGTTAAATGTTAGTAATTTCTACCTTACACTAGATCCACGCAAGACCTGAAGGTAGGACATGTTTATGGGAAAGTTGTAACAACGAGAACACACGTTGTCTTGGGAGTTTGTCTTTAGCGTGAAATTAAATTAGTATTGCAATATATTATAAATCAATCATTTAATTAGTTACCTAGAGGATTTCGCGCGTCATAACTGGTTGCTTGAGTAGAATTCAATGCTGTTGAAGATAGGAAACTTCTATTGCCTATCAAAATTAAATCATTAAAATTTCTAATATAATACGTATTTCTTATTATAAAAATAACATTCTAACCTGGACTAAAAGGTGTTGGCCCACTAGTAATTCTTCCTATAGTATTTCGCAATGACTTTTCATTTGTTTTAACATCATCAAAAACATTTGTATTATCTTTTAACACATATTTTCTAAAATTTAAATATTGTTCCTTTTGTTGTTGTACTTTTGAATGTACACCTTGTAATTTTCCAGCAACAGCAACTAAAGACTCATGAAGTTTACTCATAGCCATAGTTAATTCTACAAAGTAATTGTATGATTTTTATGTTGTATTATAAACAATGTTACTTTTAGACTATTAATAAATATTATTATACCTTGCGGAGTTAAGGTCTTTGGTGTCATCATAGTTTGAATATGTTTTTCTGTTGTTTCAATTTGAGATCTAAATAACATTAAGTCATGTTCAAAATTTTCAGTTAATTCCATGAAAAATAAAAGAGGAGCATTATTTTCATATTGCAAGCCAGGTGGTGTGTCGTTTGTTCTCTGAGCTATTTCCGCATTTTGTAATGCCTTTGCCGTATCTTGTTTTAACTTATCGGCAAAAGCACGATCTCGTTGAACGGATCCTGCTAATGTAGTTAAAATTTCCATTAATGATGCAGTATCCTCTGCACAACGGTTTAATGGTCTTGCAGAACCCCTTGCTATATCAGAAGATAAAACCTTCTGAGTTTTTACAAATTCTCTGATTAAAATAGAAAAATTTAAGGTTATATACATTTCCCTATAGTAATATAATCAATCAGATAATTCATTTCTAATTACTTGAATTTATCTATGGTTTGCATCAGTTCATTTGGTAATAAATTTTCCTTTGCAGCTGTTGGACTATTGCTTCCTTGGGAAAGACCTTTATTATTAACAGAAACATCTAATCCACCTAATCCTCTACTTGTGGTCGAGGTTGTAGTCGTAGTGGTTGTTAATTTTGTACCAGCTAAACCACCACTACTAATAGAACCAAATAAGGATGCTGTAAATATTATTTGCCAATAAAGTACGGTTATTTTTTGTTTAATTATTATGCCCTAATTTATTATGCAATATTACGTGTACTGGTAGGATTCCCAAACATTAAACCTCCCGTTGCAGGTGTAGTATTTAAAGGTCCCTTTAATGTTGTATTTTGAGCAGGTGTTCCAAAATTACGCCCTGTAAATAAAGGGGCAGAAGTGGTTGGAGTTGAAAATAGATTAGATGCTGCCGTTGTTGTGGCTGTTCCAGTTCCTAACAAAGTGGTAGCTGGTTGACTAGGTGCAGAAGTTGCTGGTGTTGCCCCAAAACCAAAGTTTAGGCCAGTAGTAGTAGCTGGAGTTGATGCTCCAAATGTTAACCCAGTTGCTGGAGTCGTTGAAGTAAAGGACGTGCTATTTAAGCCAACATCATCACCGATATAAATCGTAATATCATTAATTTATACGATAATACATAAGAATGTAAAAGGTTATAATATTAAGAGGTTAGTTAAATCATATACCTCTGAGTTCCTAATCCAAAACCTGAACTGCTCGATGTTATAGTAGGCGTTCCAAATGTAAACGAAGACATTTTAAAATATTAAACTTACATATAATGTATAAATAATTAATCTTTCTTATAAATCTATAATACAAAACACTTTGTCACTTCGAGTAGTTTGAATTCTTTGAAATCATGTGTACTTTCATTAGTCTACAGTATTGCCCTCTATAGGAAATTCATAGAAATAAAATTTTAAATGTTACTACATACTAAATACATATTATCTACGATTTTAAAGAAAAGATTAATTATAATAAATTATTTGTATATACGGAAACAATACGATTACAATAATTTCGAAATAATATGATCATTATATATATTTTTACTTGTTATTCGCGAAATTTTGCAAAGAGCCAATCAGCTTTTTTCTTTTGCGCAATAATACAATTTTATCGAGGAACTATTTTCAATTCGAGAATCAGTTGAGTCGTTTAATACGTACGGAAAACATACAGGTGAATGATTTTAATTTTTTCTTCTCCCGATTGTAAAAGGTATAAAAAGATTATCCCATATAATATTTCTATATAATAAATAAATGCATAAGTCTAGTCTCAATGAAGTATAAAAAAGGTAAAATAAACGTAACAACGATTACAGAAGCGAACGATCATCAGATCTTTTGGCGGTTTGTCCTGGACGCCATTATTACGCAGTTAGATACAACAAATTATAAAGCAGTTACAAGTTAATGTTTTCATCATAATTAGAGGTAATTAAAATAATCTAATATCCCTATCTACCTTTCTTCGACATTATATACGATGATTAGAAAAAGAGAAAAACGATTTATAATAATTATAATCAGTTAGATACATATATATATATGTACATACATGTACACAATTTTATATATATATAGTATACCATTAAGAGTTGATTAAACGTAAGGGAGATATACGATAATATAAAAAAATATAGATAATATTTCGATTTATTATTAAACGTGCCTACGTGATACAAATCAGGGGACAACACAATTTCATATTATCATCTTTAAATGTATTAAATATGTTTTTTTTTCTTTTCCTTTTTTCTTTTTTTTCTTTTTCTTTCTTGCGTGTACGTGACAAAGTTCTAATTAATTATACAGCTTATCTATAGGAAATGGGGTTATTTCAACGAAGTTTACCAGATCGGTACATAGTAGACTATCACAAAGTTGATTGCTGGTTCGATTTCGTACGTGGCGTTGAGTTCGTACGTGGGCGTTTCTAAAATGATCACAGTCGTGTGTTGAACAAGACTAAAAGAGCTCTCTCTTTCTTTCTATTCCTCTTTTTTTTTTATTCTTTTCAAAAAGAATTTCGCCAGATTATATCCGATAGACTTTTTTTTTTCTTTTTTTTTTTTTTTTTTTTTTTTTTTTTTAGACTTATACATTATTGTAACATTCCGGGCTCTCTGACCACTAATAAAATCGTTTCCAACTTGTTTATATTATACAATCTACAGTACAAACCATTATAAATCACTTTCATTCAACACATCTCGCACATAACTCTTTCTGTTTCCTTTCTCTCTTTCATTATTCTTTTTCATTTTTTTCTTTTTTTCATTCCTTTATCGTACCCCAAGAAATAAAAGCATATAATCCGATTCAGTTTGAAAGAAACAAAAAACAGGAAAGACTTTTACGCAGTTTTAGAAGACACCCGGTATAATGTTTACGCTGTAAAACATTTTTACAGAGTAAAATGAGTCGCTCCGGTGATCACGAAATATGATTGATACGACAATATTATTCTCTCTATCATACAAATACAATGAGACAGCGTGTGCGCGAATTTTATGTATGTATTAATATTAATGTATGTTATATGTTTATGCATGTCCTGTGTTTTTTTTTTTTTTTTATGTACTTGTGTCCTTTTTTTATGGGGTTCATTTCTCTCTCTCTTTCTCTCTCTCTCTCTCTCTCTCTCTTTCTCTCTCATATATTAAAGAATATATTATTCCTAGGTACTTTTGCGATGCCGTGCGATTATTCTAAATATTTAATTGGATGTAAAGATATCAACAATGCCGTGCTAATATTAATACCAACGATATAGGCTTATAATATTTTTACGTTTAAGTTTCGATTTTTTTCCAACAAATTATTTTCCTTCTCTTTCTCTCTCTCTCTCTCTCTCTTTCTCTCTCTCTCTCTCTCTCTCTCTCTCATTCTCTCTTTCTCTTTCCCTCCCCCCACTATCTATCTCTAACTTTCCTTTCGATTAACGAATAATAACGATGCAGTATTGTTTTTTTTTTTTCTTAATTATCACTGCATATTAAAAATAATTTTGAAAAAGGGGATTTATAGAAATAATTTTAATTCGCACGTCACCGTCGTATGTAGACGATATATATATATATATATAAATTTTTCATATATATACACCACGTATATATACAGCGTATATATATCGACATCTGTAATATATATATCACTGCGTGCTCTCTGCATTTTATACGTTATTGAACGTCGTCGTAAAACTGCAAATAAAAATAACGGGGTTTAATTAAAGCGCATACAAATAAACATTCGTACGCATACATATGTACGTGTGTGCGAAAACGCAAGCTGTATAAATATTAACTTTTTTTTTTGCTTCTTTATATCGAATTTTCATCTCCTCCCGTTTCCTTCTTTCGCTTCGCGAAATAGAATAAATACCTTTTCTTTTTTCTTCTCGTAATTTTTTTGTTTTTGTTTTCTTCTTTTAGTTCTTTTTTCGCTCTTTTTTCTTTTTCTTTTTTTTTTTTTTATATTTTCTTCGACGTATATTTACATACAGAATTTGTTCTTTTCTAAAACGTTTAAATCCGTTCGAACGTTAAGATAATTTGTCGAGGATTATATCCAGCAAATGCACGCGTTCTTTTAATTATTCATTTATTTATTTATTTAATTTCTTTTATTTTTCTGTCTTACGCCCATCTCTTTTTTATATTTCTTATTTTTTTTTATCCCTCTCTCTTTTTTTCTCTTAATATTATTTACGAATCTTAATAAATTACGTCTGCCAAAGAATGTTTATCTTTTTTTCATTTTTTGTTGTTTTTTTAATATTTTCGAGAAAAACGAACAATGTCGAGTTTTCTTCTCTGTCAGTTGGATCGTTACTATTATTATTATTATTATTATTATTATTATTATTATTATTATTATTATTATTATTAATATTATTATTATTATTATTATTATTATTCATTTTTTTGTTGTTGTAATGAATTATCGAGAATCTACGTACAATATCGTCGCTCGATACTATATGCAATATGTAAAATATATAGTATATTTTTTCTTCATTTTCTTTCGCTCGGTTAGAAAAAGAAAAATCGTCATTAGAAAATATTATACCATGACAGATTGGTGGGTGCGATTGTAATATTAAAAATCGCTCTCATTTTATTTGTTTATTACTTTCTCCCCCTTTTGTTTTTTTTTCTTTTTTTTTTTCTTTTTTTATGAATCTCTTCTTCCTCCTCATTATTCTCAGCAACATCATCTTCAATCGCGATTTAATTCATGGCACTAAAGGTCAGCTTTTACAATAGCGAAACGAAAGAATCAGATCTATTATCGTATTTTTGTTACTTTGTTTAAAAATCGTATTATCTGTTACTGGATTAAAGTTTCATACTTCTGCTCCTCCCTATGTGTAATATGTGTGTCTGTGTATGCGTGCTCTTATGTATATATTTTGTGTGTATATGCAATAAAACTGCTGTACACTTCGGTGGAACGAGCCTATGATTTTCTTTTTTTTTTTTGCAACTTCAACTTTTTAATTTAAAACGTCTAGCTCCAATTATAATATTGTTTATTATTTATTCATATTATGTTAATAATTAAATGTCTTTTGATAATTCATATACATATACATACATATATATATATATATATATATCTATGTATATATTTTACATGAATCAATGTGATTATGAAAGTAGATTAAAGCATATACTTTTTTCAAAATTTTCTTCATTATAATTTAGATCTATATAATCGAATTATTGAATTTTTATAAATTCATATTCGCTCTCTTTTAGGCCACTCTTATAATATATGCTTTAATTATCTACTATTACCTTTGCACTCAATTTATTCATTTTTTTCTTGCTTCTTTTTATCACACACGTTTCTTAGAAATTAGAATTGCAGTGTTCTTTATAATTTAATAACAAATCGTACGATATATATGGTGTTAGAGAGAGAGATCACGTGTTAAAAACAAAGATTTTCATGAGTATATAAAGAAAAAAAAAATAAATAAATAAATAAGAAAATAATAAAAAGAAATTTTTGTTGTTGTTAACTATATTTTTACATATAATTAACACTCCAACTCTAAGGCCAATTATAATATCGAATGGTATATTCCATTGAATTTTTTTCACATTCATAAATAATTAAATAATCATTAATTGTTAGGCCAGTTTAGGATCCATTAGATTCACATCTTTGAGATCATTAATTCAAATAAAACATTTCTCCTTGTTTTTTTTTTTTTTTTTTTTTTTTCCTCTATAAACATCGGCCAAAATAGTATGTATTTATATGACAATTGGAGTGTACACGTGTGTAAACGAGCCTATAATTAATTAATTTTATTTAGCACCGGAATTCTACCGAAGTATACAACAAAGACATTTATTTATTAAATTATTTTTTGTAATTCGAGCTCATCATTTTTTTCGCTACATACACTCTAATAATCTGGGTACTCGAAAAAGGCTTGGCAATTAGAAATAATTCTAATATGTTCGACATTTTTCCAAATCGCTTATTAGCATTCATTATTATCATCATCATCATCATCATCATCATCATCATCATCATCATCATCATCATCATCATACTTTATCTTGAAATGTATTCCTCGTTCGCGGTAAAAAAAAAGTTTAAGCGAATTTCTGCATAGCAAGTTAGCATTTTGTACTATTTTTTTTCTTTTCTTTTTTAATTATTTTTATTTAATTTCTTTTCTTTTTGTTTTTTTTTTATTTTTTCTTCTATTTTTTTTTTCTTTTTTTAATTTTTCGGAAGAACTGCTGCCTGTTTTTCGTCGAAGATCCCTCGTTTAGACACATTCTTTCGTAACTAAATTGTCATCGTCGTCGTCGTCGTCGTCGTCGATGTTTGATCACAGCGATTACTATATTGTCACATTCACTACGTTAGAGAGAGCTTTTGACAATTTTTCTATATTCGAAGTACGTACATACATACATACATACATGCACAGATGCATACATACATACATACATTTATACATATGTATATATGTATGTAGAAAAAGAACGTTCTTTATTTCAATTGATCTATTATTTATCTATCATCGGTCGTCTATCGAAAAAGACAAAGAATTTGATAATGGCAGTTTGACCAATCGAAACCACAAAATGCACTCGATTTTATCATAGAAAAATCTCGCCATTTTTATCGCCTGTACAGAATCAACAACAACAACGACGACGACGACGACGACGACGACGACGACGACGACGACGACGACGACGACGACGACGCAATCAAAATAATTAAAAAAAATAAAAAATAAAAAAAGAAATAAAAAAGAAAAGAAAGAAATTACATATTCGGACTTTTCAATAAATATTTCTCCTTAGACACGTTACATGAAATTATTATTATAACGTTTGAATATTATCGAAAACGATTCTTACATTTATTCTTCCCATCTCATACTTTTACAGAAAATTCATGGTGTTCTATTTATTTTATTTATTTATTTTCCAATTTTTTTTTCCTCCTTCTTTTCCTTTCTTTTATTCTTTTCTTCTCTTTGCTTTTTTATGTGTGTATGTTTGCGTGCGTTTGCATATGTGAACCTCGGTGAAAATACGTATCAATTTGACGATGTTTCTCAACAACAATTCTTAAGAAGCTAATATAATCGATTGATAGTAATCGAACATAGAGGAGAACATTATTTGCATATCGTTATTGCAATTAATTTTTATCCGCGATACAAAAGGCAATGTCATCTTAAAATTTTAATAATTCTCTATTGGAAAAAGAGAGAAGCCTCTACGAGGATGGAAACTTCAATTTGTCGAAGATCACAAAATGCTTTTTTTTCTTCGGTAAATACGTACGTATATATCTATGTATGTTTGCATGTATGAATGTATGTATATATATATATATATATATATATATATATATATATGTACGTATGTATATTGTGTATACATACAAAGCAAAACATATTTTCTATTTATGATCAACGAAAAATAATTCATTAAGTGTGCTCTAATTCTTGGTTTGTTCGTTCTCTTTTCTGTCCCATCTTTTTCTTTCTGTTGTGAATTACAGCGGCACTGTTGATTCTTTAAAGAAAAAAAAAAAAGAAAAAAAAAAGAAAAAAGAAAGAAAGAAAGAAAGAAAGAAAGAAAAAAAGAAGTAAAATAAAATTTAAAAAAAGAGAAAAAAGAAAATCACATGAATAGGGACTGCTGATTCACGCGCAAATTAGCTTAAATTCGGCATGTGTGTATGCGTGTGTTTGTGTATTTATGCATGTACATACGCGTATACATATGTGAAATCTCTAAAGACATACATACATATAAACACAGTCGTAGAATTCGTAGGACTTTACAAAATTAAAATGATCGTCTCGATTATAATGATACGCAAGAATTTCATTTGTTTATTATTGACCTAAATAAATCGTAAAAATTTGATATAATAAAATAAATAAAATAATAAAAGTAAGATAGAGAGAGAGAGAGAGAGCGAGTGAGTTTGTGTGTATGAGATAGATAGAAATAGACAGAGAGAAAGAGAGAGAGAGAGAGAGAGAGAGAGAGAGAGAGCGAGGGAAAAAAAACAAAACACAAAATAAATAAAATAGAA
>NC_140826.1:3732500-3762500 GCF_050613455.1 Vespa mandarinia | reverse complement strand
TACGCCGTCATACCTTCTCTTCCCTAAAAAAAAAAACAAAAAAACAAAAACAAGAAAAAAAAACAAAAGAAAAAAAAACAAAAGAAAAAAAATATTTCTCTTACTTTCGATCAATATTATAGAATTGAAATCGATAATAAATCAACAAAGTTTCTTTTTTACCTCGTGTCGCTGTCCTTTCGCTAAAGTTAAACTTATAATCGCATCGGCCAATACGAACGCAGGAGGAGAAATTTGTTCTACCAAAAGTCTCTTAGAGCTATGTATTGCGAGAACATACTCCGGATAACTGGATGTATCCTCCATACCGGTATGCCAATGATTAAATGCCAAACATACGACTATATACAAGTCCCTTTCTAACATTTTGTGACATCCAACGAATCCTCGTACCTGCCGCTTACTATGCTCTACCAATCTCCCCACTTCTGGTGCCGCTGGTGATCGCGTGCGAAATACAACCACACATAGATCTAACTGAGAACGTTGTGACTTTTCAGAATTCCTACGTATTTTTCAAACAAACAAATTCTTAAGGTCTTACTTTTACTCGACCGTCAAGTTAATAGAAAAATGCATACCTTTGACCCTCTTGGAATAATGTGAATTCAGTCTCAGTTGGTTCTAATACTGTTAACAATACGCACGATAAATGCCTGAGAGATGATAAAGGCGGTAGCGTACCACGTAATCTAACTTCGCTCCAACCAACTCTAGTTTTGCATATATCTATGCAATCGAAATATTTTAAAACGTCGTCAAAGGAAATCCAAAACACACCGTCCGAAGCACCGTGTGGCATTAACATTTCTCGCAATTGCGGAGTCCATATAGGACTATCGTCAGACCAATCTCCTTTCCAGCTGTAATGACCCCAGGGGTTTCGTAATCTTAACAAACGTATTCCCTAAAAAGAGATATTTCATTGTAGTTCGATCGTATTGTCGAATGTTATTACAATGTTTCGTCATAACTTACCTGAACGTCACGTACATCAAGAACGGAATAAGCGTGCCTGGAACAATTGTTTAAGTTTTAAAAATTCGTAGAATGTATTTTATTGAGCGTTGTTGGGATTTATTAAGTTTGAAGTCTACCTTGGCCTTAAACCTTTTCTTTGATACTCTTCTTCGTCGACTTTCATATTACCACCGCCACAGCTAGCACCCATCAAAAACATAGCTTGTCTCGATGACAAAAGTTGTGCCCAAATTAGATCCTTATCAAGTTCATCTTCACTTGGTAGTGCCGAAGGTTGCAAAGGTACACTTTCGCATGGTGCACCGGTTAACGTAGCCAAACCTTCTATAGCTCTGCCCGATACTAAAGCTTCGTAACAACCATGAATTTTAGCAACGGCCTTTTCGATTAACGGTACCCAAAGTTGTTTTCTTTTTGCCTGTGAATATACTAAGTGACCTCTTTTGTCACAAGGCAAGAGATCATCGACCAATACCGTTGTCCATTTTCCATCTTTACAAAGTCTAACTTGATAAGCCCCTTCAGGACACGTTTCTCTCATCACGAGAACCCTTCTTACGAGTTCGTCGCTTTCCGCCAATACGGCCAAAGCTGAAAGTAACCAGCAATTTCCTAAGACTCCTTGCGAAATATCTGAGGGCAACGGTGTTCTAAAAACGGCCCATGGCAGTTTAGAGTCGACGCTCGAGTCAACATTAATTTGATGAGGTCTTCTCCATTGAACTACGTGATTATCTTTCGTATCCGCGGGATTATAGTACAAAGATTTTGGAGCTGGTGGAAATGAATCGTCGACAAAGGGCTCGTTCGTCTTGAAAAAAAAAAAAAAAAAAAAAAAAAAAAAAGAAAAAAAAAAAAGAAAAGAAAATGTGAAACTGTACTTCAGTCGATTATTATAAAATGAAAACTTAGTATCGTGCCGTTTTAATTTAGTTCAACATTATATTACCTCTTTACAATAACGTACTATACGCTCCCATTTTTCTAATGCTTCTCTTTCCTCCAATTGTCTTAAATTCTCCATTACCACACTTTCCTGACGTTGCATCGTAAGTGTACTAGTACCAGCCTCGATAAGTCTTGGTCTATCTCCCGATGCTTTGGATAAGGTCTTCGAGCTTTGGCACATCTCGCAAGTTCTGTTTGTACTCTTATTTTCATAGGTACACAACTTACATTGCCACTGTAAAAAAAAAAAAAAAAAAAAAAAAAGTCTATATAAGATTGATTATCACAGGGAGAAAGAGCATAAATAGAAAAAAAGTTCTTACTTGAGTATGACTTGGATCTTTAGATCTTGAATGTCTTTTGTCAGCTATCGAGGAACCGTTTCTTCGTACGGAATTTCTATACTTTTGGGCAACAACTTTTGAATTTGCTGGGTGACAAAGTCTTGGACTTGGACTTCTTTGTCCTTGAATTCTATTGTCCTTGGGCACTTCTAAAAAGTCTGCTAACGTTTTACAGGCATTACAAGTTTGTGCTGACAGCGGATTCCTTAATGTACACGAGGGGCATACCCAACTCTCCCCTTTTCTTAATGTAGCATCCTCTAAGTGCATTATGCTTTTAAGTTTGGAGCCACCACATGCTTCGCACGTAGTTCGCGAAACAGCATTAAGTAATGTACACTTCTTACAAGTCCAAACCGGAGAAGGAGGAGGATCCAATTGATCGTCCAAATCAGACTCTGCCGTAGCCAAGGTAGCCGATTTTGGTGGGATATATCTGACACTGTCTCGTGACACTATAATGGGAGACTGCACTCGCATAGGACAACTAGCTCCATCCTTCGTCACAGTTATTAAACTAGGTTGTGTGAGAGAAGGTGGTGATCTAGGGGAACCACAAATATCGCAAGCCACAGACCACAGAGGATTGTAGGCATAAGAACACTTTTGACACGTCCACATACGTTTTAAAGGACTCACACTGGCTACATCACTAACAGGGCTGGTAGCTTCGCTATGTGCCTTGGTGGCTAGTAAACCTAATTTGCTGCTTTGCTTCTTTGGCAATGGTGGTGGAACATCAGGCTCGCTGATACCTATATATGAATACTTTGGTTTTGAGGTGAAACCAATGGAATGTGGAGGTACCGCCGGTGGTTCTTCGTCGTTTAGACTCCTACGATTTATTGTCTTCCTTTGAGTCACATTTGTAATAGAATTGACATCAGAGAAAGATCGTCTATAAGACAGTGGACCTGCCGAGGATAGTGCACGTGTTTCCCAAGCAGGAACACTGATAACAACACCACTGCATGGTGCTGGGCTTCTAGGTGCTTCGCACGCTTCACATTGCTCCAATCCCGGTGCATTATCGAGCGTACAATTATCGCAACTCCACAAGGCATCGTCCTGATGTGCTTCAGACACTACTAAGCTAGTGGGTCTTTGAATGACGAGTTCAGAGAGCTTTTGTACGACGGAGCCATTAGACAAAGAACGACTCACTTTGGATTTAACTCTTTCATACATAGAAGGACTGTGACGCTTAGGAGAACGTTGAGAAGTTTCCGCATTATCTGAGTAGGGAAGCGACGTTGGATCCATCGTTTCGAGCGTAGGTAATGTCCACTCCTCGCGAACGTTTCTTCCTCTTTCACTGCGACTTATACTTGTCAATTGTGCCATACCTATCCAATCAAAATAATAATCATAATCTAAATATGTTATGTCGTATACGTAACATCATAAAAATATAAATTCTTTAATACAAATTACCTTTGTTATAAACTCTTTTGGCATTAGATGGAGTATATGTTATACTATAGCCAGGGTTCAAATTTTTAGTCAGATGTCTAAATACTGCATTTTTTAACAACTCTACTTTAGGTTCTTGTCTGGCTTTACACTGATTAAGTTTTTTCCCCTTCCTCGCTCCTATCTGTCTTTCATCGAGCTGGGCTATAGAAAAACTGGCATCGCAGGCTGCACAAACCAATGTGGAGCTACAACTATTATCCAATAAACAACGAATGCAGGTCCACCGTGTCACTAAGGAAGGTACAGAAGTGGATCGTTTAAGTGGCTCTCTGTCAGAGATACTCCCACACCACGAACCATAACGTGGTCTCTTCTTAAGAACATTGGTTACAGATGAATCTTTATCAACGCTAGAAAACAAATATAAAGAAAATATCTATTAACATTAACAAATAATAGAGAAACGTTTATTAAGAGATTTATGGAAAAAAAAGAAGGAAAAAAAAACAAACAAACAACATAACATGTCGTCTAAATGACACGACAATGAATACAATGTAAATGCCAAGATAAACATAACAAAAATAATGTGTGTCATAGGTACAATGAATTATGTTATTCCTATGACAAAGGAAATAATTGATATTTCTCTTAAAAAGATACTTCTAATATCACAAAGAAAGAAAGAACATATACGTCTCGCTATATACATATAATTTCATTTTGAAACGCTTGGCACCTTTTCGCATGGATCATAACAAGGATATGATTCTCGTTCTTGTTCTCTCTGCTAGAAAAACATAAACTGGACACTGTGCAATGTGCAACGATCGAAGGTAGGATTTTCGATCGAGTTAATGGAGGTATACCGTACAAAAGGATAACAGCAAGGAAAGGACATGTGGAAGAAGAGAGAAGAGGAGAATAGTGATGGGTGAGAGGACGAGTTCTCCTCACCATTGAAAAAACTGTAGTGCGAAGGATTTGGTGGGCTCGCGAGTAGTGGTAATCGTATCCTCGTGGACGTCAACCTGTGGATGATTTTCTGTGGTATTGTTATCGAGCCTATGAATATTGAGTCTCGGTGGTGGCGTCGGCGGTAATGATCCCGACGACGATGACGACGACGGCGACGTCGCGGACGATGATGATGATGGTGACGACGACGACGACGACGACGACGACGATGACGATGACGACGACGACGAAGAAGAAGCACCTTCCTCTTCGTCGAGTTCTTCTCCACCCTCCTCCCCCACCTCCTCCTCCTCCTCCTCCGCGTCTTTCCCCTCTTTCTTACGACGTAACTGTCTCATCCGGCGCGGAGGAGGTTCCCCGCGCTTTGCGCTCAACTCTTGGCTGACTCTGGTCGCCCTCTCGTCATCGCTCCTGATTCGTGCCAGGCCGCACCTGGCGCATCTGGCGATCTCCGTTGGATTTATCAGAGCGCACTCCGAGCAATGCCATTGCAACACCGATGCGATCGAGCCCATTCTCCACGCGTAGTCATGGCTCCTTCGGTCACAGGATCACCGACTCTCTTGGCAGTCACGATCCCCCCTTTCTTTTCTCTCTCTCTCTCTCTCTCTATCTTTTCTTCCACCCTTTCTATCCTTCTCGCTCTCTCTCTCTCTCACTCTTTCTTTCTCTCCTTTCTTTATATAAAGAACCCCCTTCGAAAAGAACACCACAACCGGTGCCAAAAAACACCTATTCCTCTTTCGAAAACGAACTAGGATCAGCAATACCGAGAGACGAGGAACCGAGCGAACGTCGCCCTTAGCCACGGCGGTAGCTCGTCGTTCTTTGTCATATGTTTCTGGCCGGCCATCTTGTTCGTTCCCTCTCTCTCTCTCTCTCTCTCTCTCTCCTCTTTCCTTCTCTCTCTCTCGCTCTCTCTTCCTCTTCCGCGCGCACAGAAATCACAACACACGCGTCTCTTTCTCTCTCTCTCTCTTCTTTTTCTTTTTTGTTTTCTTCCACTCGATCCCTCCCTCCCTCACTCACTCTCTCTCCCTCTCTCTATTTCCCATGAGATATTTCATTTTCGTTTTCGTCATTTTCCTTCCCATTTTGTTTATCTCCTCCTTCTCCTCCTTCTGCTTCTTCTTCTTCTTCTCCTCCTTTTCCTTCTTTTTCTTCTTCACCAGCAACGTTCGATCAACGTCCGAACACTCCTCCTCGTCCTTCTCCTCTCCTCCTCCTCCTTCTCCTTTCTATTTCTCCTTATCACAGGACACTGAAAATGACAATGACGCTCCTCGTTACTAGCACGCACTTTGTTTATGCTTCGATGAGCGCCCCACCGACTAAATAGATCAATCGTTTGGAAAAGTTGATAGATAGAAGGAGAGAGAGAGAGAGAGAGACGTAGTAACACAGAACACGTCGAGTCTACTTCACTTTACTTCCCTGCGTGTTGATCGTCGTTCTCTATACGTATTGCAACTTGCAACGCAGGGACGTAGCATTAATGGCGCACGCTAGGGACTATTGTATGTTATGATAAAAAAAAAAACAAAAAAAAAACAAAAACAAAAAAAAATGATCCAAACAAAGTAGAAAAAAGAAAAGAAAAAGAAAGAAAAGCCTTTTACTTTTAAAAGTATTCTCGAATAGAGGAGAAACAATAGTATCTTTTATTTCAAATAAATAACGAAATAAATAAATATCACCTTAGATATCGATCTATTAATCGTAACGTTATGTAACACGAGAGAAGATAATAAAAAATACAGTTACGAATATTATCGAAGCAATATTAATTTATCATTATATATTAATTATAGAGAAAAGAAAGAGTTAAAGAAAATGTCGTTTACGTTGTTATCAATCGCCCAACGATATACGCTACTGTATTACGTTGCATAGGAATAGTGGTGACATCTACTAGTCGAGAATTGGAATAAACTGTCGTTTGTAAGATAGTCGGTACGCACCTCACATCACCAAGTCCCTGTGGCGCAGAGGATAGCGCGTTGGACTTCTAATCCAAAGGTCGTGGGTTCGATCCCCACCAGGGATGTGTCGCGGCGGTTGGGTTTGCAACACAACGGAACAAACATAACCAACCATCCGCCAATTTTTTTTTATACTTCGCGTTTCTATTTTATACATGATGCTCGCGATCGAATCCACGCGTTTGCATAAAAAATTAATTGATTAAATTTATATATTAAAAAAAAAAAAAAAAGGAAAAAAAAAGAAAAAAAGAAAGAAAAAAAATATAATGAAAAAAAAAAAAAAGAAAATAACAAATCGTAACGTCCACGAAGTTGATCTAAAAATTGATAAACGTTTCACTTTGACATTTGTTTTTCCAAGTTGAAATAATTCGCCGTTTGATTACACCAACGAATGATTTATAGATCGAACGTGTTCAACGTTGCAATAGAAATTCGTTTACGTTTTCATTTGATCGTTTCGTTTTAGTTAACCGATTGTTAGAAGAACGCATCTGTCTCCTTTTGGACACGCGAATTGCTCCGAGCTCGCAAAATGTATTTAGAGAAACGTCTCTTTCTTCGCTTCTTACTCGGAATTCTACGAGCTTCTCTTTGCCCCTCTTTAAAATCATTTTCGTTTTGTTGGGCTTTCAGCTTGAAACGAGAATAATACTTGAAAGGGAAGAACCCGAAGAAAGAAACGAGCTGCATCATGCGCCTCATTCTTCTTCTTCTTTTTCTTTCGTTTTTTTTCTAATATTCCCCTTCTAATATTCTAATTATTTTATATATATATATATAAGAAAAGAAAAAATAAGCATATGGAACTCGCCATCGACGATTCCCTCCCCTCTCCACATAGAAAAGAGAAAAAAAATAAATAAATAAAGAATAATAATAGTAAACGACGAATAAATTCCGACAAGTTTAATATAGGGTGAGTCAAGATTTAATAATCAATTCTTAAGTTATCCCTTCATTGAGATTATTCAAGTTAATTTTTATCTTTCTTTTCTTTTACTATTAGATTGCAAAACTAAAAGCTTAGATACTTTTGGGTCATCCTATGTAAAACTATTATTATTGTCACGTTCAACGCATTGAGATAATTTTTTTTTTGTTTTTCTTTTTTCTTTTTTTTTTTTTTCATCTCTTTTTCTATTCAAGTAAATTACGTGACTGATTGAGAGACTCTTACTCGCTCTTTGGACGACAGCCAGTGCGAGATTTGCTTGCCCAGACAGTTAGACGCCTCCGATACGATTTCACCTCGTAATCATAGAACGTACATCGTAGTAAAATGTAAATAATATTTCGTTTCTTTTTGTATCTTTTTTTTTTTCCTTTTTCATTTCTCACATTCCCTTCTCTATTTCTCTCTTTCTCTCTTTTCTTTTTTTTCTTTTTTTTTTTTTCACATTGACAAATCCTTTTACAATAAAAGACGATCTAATCGTAAAGAAGAAACTTATAAATCAGAATGATCGAGGTTAACCTTGACGGACTGAGTTTTCCTTTTTTCTTTTTTTTTTTTTTGTATTTTCTCTTTTTGTTTTTTTTTCTATTTTTTTTTTTTATGTTTCTTATTAGTTATGAACGAATTCATTGTCTCTCGCGTACGAAAGAACGAAGGAAGATAAATAAAGATGAAATGGAAATGAATGGAGATAGGTTTTTCTTTCTCTCTCTCTCTCTCTCTCTCTCTCTCTCTCTCTCTCTCTCTCTCTCTCTCTCTCTCTCTCTCTCTCTCTCTCTCTCTTTTCCTATTTTTTTCTTTTTTTTTCTTTTCGTTAGCCTTCACGACAGAAACGTCACCAACATTGGCACTAGTTGGAACGATAGAGCCGATCTAAGATTAAACGGCCATACGATTTTATTTCAATCGAGTTACGAGAATGATTTTAAAAGACAACCTTGTATCATTCTAACGCTTTATCAACGTTTGCTCAAACCTAACGAACTTGATCGGACTCAATCTAATGACCTTAATCCCTATCTGATTCTTTTGATTTACGAAGGTGTCCTCTAATTCCATATCATTCCTCCTATCGTCTTCTTGTTTACAGCGTTTATACGTGGAAAATTTTTAATGCCTCACACGTGGCAACGTGCTATATTTTTCCTCGAAATGGACCAAAGCCAACAATACGCGATATTACGCGTTGTAAATTTGTAATAGAATGTAACAGGAAAAATATATTAAATCTTTCCGCGAAATCAAATTCCACGTTGTGATTTCTATTTCTTTTCTCTCTTTCTCACTTTCTTTCTCTTTAACAAGTTCGTAGTATTAATACGTGGGAGGAAGGAGTGTGAAGGGATGTGATGATGGAGGGGAAAAGCCAATAATTATTTCTTAAAATAAGTTCTGTTCGACGTGAGTCAATAACAAAAAAAAAAAGGGAAAAAAAAAAAAGAAAAAAAGAAAGAAAAATAAAAAGATCTACAGGCACGCACACATATCGGAATAAGCGCGTCGTTACATTGAGTAAGTTCAAGCCTTGAAACGTGACTTAATCCTCTCCTATGTGAGTAGAATCCAAATTTCAATAACTTGTACCAGCGAGCTCGTTCGAAAGTATCTACATTCTTCACGACTTAATTAACTTCGTCACCGATGCTACGAGAAAGTAATTATGAATATTCTTATGTTACCGCGAAATAGAAAGAGAGAGTGAGAGAGAGAGAGAGAGAGAGAGAGAGAGATTTTGTGTTCTTTTTTTTTTGTTCTTTTTTTTTTTTTAATTATGCGCATAATACCAAGGTGCATATATTACTTTGGGTATTATGTAAATTTTTCAAGTTTTCCCATACTCATTATATTTTCCTATATGTAGGTACATATATATATATAATGTGTATATACGTATGTATGTAGATAGATGATATAAAAAAAAGACTATCTATCAGAAAATTTCGAATGAGCATTACAGGTTTGCCAAAAATAGTATTTACGAATTATACTCGTTGAAAATGAACAGGAAAGCGTTATGAAGAAATAAACTTTCTCTCTCTCTCTCTCTCTCTCTTTCTATCTTTTTCTTTTTCTTAGTCGTGACCTTTAAGCATTCACATTTGAAAAAAATATGTTCGTCTGCATGAAAATATAGCATACATAAATACGTATGTATATATTATACATGCATACATACGTACATATAAACATGCCTTTAACGCGTGAGGTAAACACGTCGTCGTGTCTTTTTGAAAATAAAAAGAACAGAAAAGAAAAAGAAAAAAAAAGAAGAAAAAATTGTCTGGCTATCGTAAAATTGTTTACGATGTTCTTATTATCTACGATAAGAAGTTATTTATGTCGGATATGTAATAAAATACAAGTATATAATATATATATATATATATATATATATATATATTATTATTATTATTATTACTTTTAATATCATTTCTTTTTTAATTAATGTCAACGTAACATATTTTTTATTGAATTAATTAAACAAAAAAATAATATTATATAATTACAACGTTTCGTCAACTAATTCAGATACGTCATTTATATATCGTTTTGTTTTGCTTCTTTTTTCTTCGCATATTTTTTTTTTTCTTTCTCTTTTTTTTCATTCCTTTCGTCAAACGAATTGAATAATATCTAATAAAATCGGGCAAGTCCAATTATTATCCTTTAATTGATTTAATTGGATATCGTTTTTATTAATGATATGAATTTTTCGGCCATGCCGAAAGCGTAGCGTAAAGCGATAAACGACGTAAACAAGGCATAGATTACATTGGAACACGATCGTAGGGTAGAAAAAGTGAGAGAGTGCGATGGAAGGAGGATAGGAAGACGTTAGAGGGAGATGGGAGGAGAGGGATAGTAGGTTATCGAACTGGACCTCTCGATGAGAGAGAGAGAGAGAGACGTATGATACATGCAGATACTTTTCTACGATTCGTCTTTATTTTTTTACTCCTTCTAATTATAATTATATGTAAATCGATATTCCCGTCCCCACCCCTTTGTACGCGGGTCAATGGCATCCTGTAGAAAATCCGATTAGCGCAATAAAACCATACCCGCGAATAACTTGTCCGCTTATCTTTGATTTTTATCCTCATTATTTTTTAATATCAAAGAAATAAGAAAGGAAAGATAATGATAAAAAAAAAGAAAAAGAAAAAACGAGATACATATGTACTTACTGTTATTTTTCTTCTTATCGATCATCGTGAAGAAAGTAAGTAAGTAAGTAATTAAGTAAGTAAGTAAGAGGGAAAAGGAAAACGTCATTTAGCACGAGGCTTATCAACGCGATCAACAATACATTATCGTCATTTTAAAATGACTCAGAGACTTGCAAAATAATTTATTTTTAGTATTAAGTTAGCTCATCTTTTGATTCAATGACTTTTCGAAGGAGAAAAGAAAAAGGGAAATAATGATATGCATAGATACATAGATGTATGTATGTATTTGCATATGTACACGTACACGTGTATGATCTTTTCTAATGTCTGCCTGGATCATTTGCATAATGATAACGAGCAATGTGTTCTATATATATATATATATATATATATATATATGCAGGACCTATATGCGTCTATCTTTATCTTCTCTTTCCCTTTCTCTCTCTCTCTCTCTCTCTCTTGTCCTTTCTTTTTCTTTCTTTGAAATCTTTCCTTCTCGCTTAATCCCACGTAATTTCAACACGATTCGATCCACCAGTTTGCCACCCACCCGAGACGTCAACATCAAGCTGCTAACATACTCTCAGCACGCGGAAACGAGTTCTCCTGCGTTCTTGTCTCTTAGTATATACATTTGTATATATATATATATATATATATATATATATATATATATATGTATTTATATACCTACCGCAGCGCGCGAGAGCTTAGATTCTTATCTCTCCTTCGAATCAGATGTTTCCAACGTGGCAATGGAAACTTTTGCTTGCTAAGAAAATGTTAAGAATATGTATGTACGTATAGAATTTTCTTCGATCGATCGATCGATCAATAGATCGTTGAATCTATTATGACATATATATATATACATATAACTAATTCATTCTGTAGGCATCGTTCCCTATTAAGAGACTTATCGAAATATATTGTCATTAATAATCAATGAACGTCACTCTCGTACGGTTTTGATTCTGTACCGTTTAAGGTGCGTCTCTCTCTCTCTCTCTCTCTCTCTTTCTCTTTTTTTTTACCCACGCAAAGAATATGTGGGTGCAAGAAGTAGTTAATTAAATAACCTTTATCCTTAATAGGTAATCACAATCGTCTTCTCGATTCGTACATGCACAGGACGTCTCATTTTAATCGATCCTTTTATATCTTTTTATTACTCTATCACTATATATATATATATATATATATATATATATATATATATATATATATATATGTATGTATTTATTCATTTATTTATTTATTTATCGAAAGAAATGAATCAATTTTATTTGTTTCGAAAACCGATTATAAATCGATAAGCAATCACGGATTAATTGAAAAATCAATCACGTATATGTGCATATATATAGATGCATATGTATGCAAGTGAAACATTGTTAGCGTAGGACTTGACGATAAAGAAACTTCTAACCGGTTTAGAGCTAGTCGCTTTCGATCTATCGGTAGGTATGACGAAACAACAAGTTGCTTCCAGATGAGACGGGATAAAATCGAATAAGCGAATCCGTTCGTCCGTCCCTCTTCTCTTCTCTTCTCTTCTCTTGATCACCCTTCTTCCTATTACGTTTAAACGATGACCCACTCCTGGTAACTCTTCGGTTATATCCGCTTGACTCACGCAAACCAGCATCCCTCGAATCAATTATTTTATTATCCATTACGGTAATCCCAAAACGAGTCGTCGTTTATTTACCAATTTCATTAAATCTAAAATGTATGGCTCAGGATCGTTCTAGATCATCGATAAAATTCAATAATAATTTTTAATTAATCTTTTAATAATTAATTAAATACAGGCTTGATCGGGGGAGGAAGTGGGTGGAGGAAGGGGTGGGGGGAGGAGGGATCAAAAGTTTATCAATCATTTTAAATATCAATTACGTTAAAATTGTTGTTAATGCTATAATCGTTAATGTGCTAGGCTCGTTGTTTTGCGATTGGTTGAGACAAAGCAAAAAAAAAAAAAAAAAAAAAGAAAGAAAAAGAAAAAAGAAAATGAATTAAAAGAATCTCTCGAGAGAGTGTTTGAAAAGCATCGATAGAAAAGAAACAAACTATTCTTTCCATCGTTTGTTCAACTTATAATAGAAAATTTTTCGCAAGTCAAATAAAATCTAAAATACGAACACGTAATTATAATCGATACGGATTTTTTCTATTTTTTTCTTTTCCTTTTCTTTTCTCTCTCTCTCTCTCTCTCTCCCTCTCTCTCTCTTTCTCTCTTTTCGTTGTAATTCAGATAAAACATTTTCTTTGATAAAACCGTATATGTAATTATGTTAGGTATGTATCTTCGTACGTTCGAATATTTGGAATTTAATTATTGCCTCTCTGATCACGCGTTTAACGGTGGCTTCTGTTGTGTCTGTACACAACATTTATTCCGTGCATACACATGTATGCACATACACGTACACAGACATACTCCCACAGATCTTATGTAACGATTACTCGAAGTAATATCAGAATTTTCCGTGTAGTAAATTATCGGTACGAGCTTGTACGAAGAGATACCTATCTTGTCAGTGACAATTATTTGTTTTATTATCTTAATCTTTTTTTCGTTATTTTTTTTTCTGTCTCTCTCTCACTCTCTCTCTCTCTCTCTCTCTCTCTCTCTCTCGTTCTCTCTCTTTCTCTCTCCTCACTATAAAAAAAATGACGTGTGCATTATAATAATTGTTAGTATTACGACGTTATACTCGATCCATGTAAAAGGATCTCCGTCTTTTTCTTCTTTCATTGTCTGCTCTCCTTTCCTTTGCAAAGAACTTTCCTTTCGCTTGGCCTTTTCCGTTCTTATAAGTTGTAGGTAGTAGTTACTACTACGAAACAACCACACGTGAATTATCCATTCGGTCGAACGTGCCGACATTAAAAGAGCAAACGATTCACGTTTATTTATCATTGATTTCTTGTAACTTGTTACCGACGACATTATCGTGAATATTTTTTCTCCCCTTTTCTTTGTTTTTTTTTATTTATTTTTTTGTTTTTTTTTTGTTTTTTTCTTTTTTTTTTTTCTTGGCACGCGTGAAGAAAAAAAAGGAAGTAAGGAAGTAAGAAAAAATAAGAAAATCGAGGAAAGTCGTATTATTCTTGAGAAAAAAAAAATTGTAGGAAAAATAAAAATAAAAATAAAAATACGAGGAAACAGTGGTCGAACTGAAAGTTCCCAGAGACTCGTAATTTTACAATTTGAGAAAGAAAGAAAGATTAAAACAAATTAGCCTGTGTAAAAGTTTCTCGGAAAGAGATTAAATTGATCGTTTTTTTCCCTTTTTCTTCTTGTTCTTTTTTTTTTTTTTTTTTTTTTAAATCACTGTCACCTCGAGACAATCTTGTTGGTATTCTAAACAAAATCGAAGAATATATCTTAGAAGATTTTTTTTTTTGTTTTCGAGCAAAACACTTGCTTTATCATTAATTCTCTTTACGTAGAAATCGTTATCTCTTAATGAACTTCATTTTGAAAATATACATTCGAATTTGCTTTTTTTAGCAATTTTAGCAATCAATATTTGCTTATATCCCACTCAACCATCTCAGGTTTTTTTTTTTAATTTCTTATTATTTTATCTCACAAAACTGATTCGATCGAGTCATTTTATCGTGTAGAAAAGAGACAAAAAAAAGTTGTTTTCACAGAACACTTGAGAATACATTTAAAACGCATACACGTAATTAAGTACGTGCACATATATATGTATATATATATATATACATATAGAAAATGCATGTATATATATATATATATATGTTCGTCGATGACATGTCTCTGATTAAATGATTTCCCATTGAGAGTTTTTCATTCGTTATCCAATGGTATAATCTTTCGAGTGTTACCGTGTGACACGTAATCGATCGATACTCATACCTATGACATCATTGTTTATACGATTAGATTGTTTATGATATATACGCATATATATATATATATATATATTATTTTTAACTATTTAACATTCTTTAATACCAACTACGTGTATATGAAAGAAAAAAATGAAAAAGTTTAAAAAAAGAAAAACAAAAAGGGAAAAACCAAGGACGAATACGTTGCGTTCTTTCGTTATTTTACAAAAAAAAAAAAAAAAAAAAAAAAAAATAAGAAAAAGAAAAAGAAAAAATCAACAAAAAAAATTATAAATAAATATGGACGATAAAGTACGTCATAATGTTAGAAAGAAATATGCATGTTCGATGTTTGGTGTAACGTTTAGCGTGTTTGCTTGTTGAACCCAACGTCGTAGGTTCAAATCTCTCCTCTAACCATTTCTTTATAAAAGATATTTTTATTTCAGAAATAGTCTTCTCTTGGATACGTCGTTGTTTTCTCTAATCTGTCCTTTATTTCTCTTCTCCTAATTCTCTCTCTCTTCTCTTTGTGTTATAACAAATTTTGTTGTTTGTTGTGCGTTATCTGCTCTATAAGAATTTTTATAAAAAATTATTTCTCTCTCTCTTATTCTCTTTCCTTTCCCTATATATATAAGTCACTAATGTGTTGTCTGTGCGCGAGATATTGTTAATAACGCACAGTCGTCAAGAGTGACTAATATTAAATGATAATTTTATTATCAGACCGAAATCCAAAGCCAGTATTCTTTGCCTCTTCAATGGTACGAGTATTGGATACCTCGGTCACAAATATTATAATTTATATTTATTAACATATATAATATTTTTCTTTTCTTTTTTTTCCTTCTTCTTTTTTTTCTCTTGTCTCGCTTGGATTTATTTGCTTGAAATTTATCAGAGTAGAAAATAAGTAATTAATAATGATGAATAAAATAATTAAAAAAAAAAGAAAAACAGAAAAAAACTAATAAAACAAGGAAAAGACATATAAAAATGAAAAAAAAAAATAGAAAGAAAACGAGTACAAGATTTCCTCTTATCGAAGAGAAAAATAAATAAATAAAAAATGTAAAAGGGAAAGAAAAATAAATGAACGAAGAAGAAAGAGAACAAAACGAGAGATTTCCGTGACGAGCGATTATTGATAAGAAAGTCGTCTAAAAAAAAAAGAATACGTCATTTTAATTTGTTCTCATTCGTACATATAAGGAAGAATGATTAAGCAACGAACAATAATCAACGCACTCATTGTAAAGCCTGATATCGTTGATACCGTAATAATGCGTCAATAAATAAAAACGTATCTCGTTTTAATATAGTAATTTTTTTGGTCGACATGAATATAATCTTGAGAAGACAAGAAGAAAAAAAAAAGACAACATATACGAAAGTTGATTTATAAGTTTCTCTCGAGAGACAAACAAAAGAGAAAAAGATAGAAAAGTAACACTTATAATTTGTTAATAGACGTATAAATGAATATACATATATATATATATATATATATATATATATATGTAAATAATTAATTAATCGAAGAAACAAATAAGAAGGAAAAAAGGAAAAAACAATTCCAATTATTTTAATAAGCGTACAAAAAGAAAAAAGAATAGCTATTATTACGCTAGTTTGGTTCTGTGAAAAGATGTTCATAGAAAAACATATTCACTTTGTGTTATGCACTAATCCACTTGATTTGATAATCGATGCGAGTCGTACGAGCGCGTATCAGCATTATCATCGTCGTCATCATCATCAATGTCGTCATTAAAGAACCCGGTCGTGTGACTAAGCAACCATTGTTACGTATATACATGTACGTATATATATATATATCCTGTATATACCTAGAAATCTGTCTTTTACAATCTGCTCCAAAAATAAAAGTTATATCTTACGTTAGCTCGGGAGCTGCTCACCAAAATATAAACCTATGAAAGATTTATTTATAGATGATCTATTCATTGTCGATCAGCTGTTTCGAAAATCCATCTATCTATGTATCTATTTAATTTATTTTAAGGAAGCTCTTACGATTCTCATGAATGAATTCAAGGTTTTTTTTAATTGAGACACCACACGCACGAATGCGCACACACGCAAATATATATTTGCGATTAAAAATTCATTTCGCCAATTTATAATTTTCTTTTTCTCTTCTTTTTTTTTTTATTCTTTTCTTTTCCTTGGTTTTATTTTTTCCTTTTTTCCCCTATGAATTTTCGTATATCCACGTTCTCACAGGTGTAACATGAACGATCGAAACGACGAAACTCGACGGAGCTTTGCAAAAGGATCCACGTCATCGTTTTACGGTTCTCTGCTCGCGGTGAAAGTGTCGAGCTCGCTACGAAACGGAGCAGAAACTCGTCGTTTAAATGTTCCTTCGTGTTATTCGCGAACGTACTATGGCTCAACTCTCGAAATATAAATATATATATATATACATACATACACATTTATCTATCTACCTACCAACTTACCTATATAAATATTTTCATTATCGCATAATTCCTACAAAATGGGAATAAAGAGAGAGATTTATGTATTATCGATATCGAGAATGGTATTAAATACTATTATATAGTGAACGAATGTACGTACATATATATATATATATATATATATATATATATATATTTATATAAAATAGTAAAGTACGTTTTATAGGTTTCAACATTTTCTTAAAATTATCTCCATCTCGTTGTGTATATGTCTGTGTATATGGTACGTTTCGAATATACTTTGAAATTCTTACTAATCATTTTGTTGACTCCATCTAAATGCTCTAATGAACGTCACGCTTCTTTCGTTTCGTTTGTGCGAATGACCAAGAACGACTAACGTGCCTCGTTCGTATAATCAGGACTCTTCGTCGTCAAATTTCAAATGACTCTTTCGTACTCTCCTTCCCCTTCTCCTCTTTCTTTTTCTTCTTGTGATTTGTTAGTTAACCTATTACGGAACATAGAATGAAAACACACGGATATATATATATATATATACATATACAAACACGTCTCGTTCTATTATGAATTGTATACATACATATCTATAACCTTACTATTATCGACTACGATTTCCTTACGTCCTATTATTTGCTCGTATCAATCGACGAACTTCTCTGTATCAACTGTAAACACATATATCGTTAACATACAATATGTCCTGATATTCTGACATACGTTGTTTGTAATAGTAGAGAAAGAGAGAGAGAGAGAGAGAGAGAGAGAGAGAGAGAGAGAGACGTAACGCAACACCGGAATCACGTGTTTAAAACGAGCACGAGTCTAATGTGTGTTAGAGTTAAACTTCTAAAGCCACGATCAAAGCAAGAATTCGTTTCATGTGAATTATTGAAAAGTATACGAAAGAAAAATTTTCAAGAGTATTTAAATAATTCGCTTGTAAATACGACAATTCATATGATTTCATTTATATACACGTAATGAATTAATTTTTTATTTTATATTAATGTATATACATACATATATAAATATCTATGTACGTGTATGATCGCAATGAGATGAATCCAATGATCGTGTAAACGATCCAAGTCGTTCAATTATATTTTTTCCCCCTATCGAGGAATTTGTCGATAGATCAATACAAATCAAGGAAAACATATTTCTTTCTTTTTTTTTTTTTTTATATAACGAAATGACTCATTAGAACTCTCTTTCGCAATCAAATATTATTTCTAATTGAATATCAATCAATGTTTAAGAATGCAGGTGTTCCTTTGTAACGTTATGTAAATGTCTTTATGCAACTACATATGCATTTAAATATTTATATATATATATATATATATTTATATATATATATATTTATATACATATTTATATACATATACGTGGAGTTATCGTTTAATCAAAACGTATGTTCGTCAGACAAGCTGGCAGACCGATATTACAATGCGCCTTCTCTCCATTTAGAGGGCATTTAAATCATTGCTTCAATTAAGCTAATATAACAGAAGGAAAGACCCCCTACGAGGTTCATCGATATGCATGCGCATATCACGCGATTCGTTTAGTAGTATATAGAAGAAATTCTTTAGCTTCATGACGAAACGAATAAATTGAAAGAGAATCTTTACCGTAATAACGTTCAAACGTTTCAAACGATATAATGATTATTTATATATACATATATATATATATACATAATATATCAAGTTCAAATTGTTCAAGGATAAAAAAAAGAAAAAAATTGTTTTTTTTATAAATAGAGTGATCATCCACAAATTTTCTCAAATAATTGAATTTTAACAAAAGATATTGAAAAGATTAAGATATGTATATATATATATATATATATATATATATATATATATATAAATATATGATATGTACGTTTAATACTTGATATTGTTATGAGATTATATGTAACGAATGTGCCGAAGTAATTGAATTTCACGACATCGAAAGAGATTAGATTAGATTAGATGTTTTATATATTGCTTTATCTAGATCAAAAGACTTTCTACAATTTGTCTTCCTTTTATATATTTTTTCTCTTTTAATTTGCAAATATTAAGAAGAATTTTATTTCGTTTATTTCCTTTGTCTATTTCATTCTCTTCTTTCATTTGCATTCTGTAGAAAAAAATAAGTGACAGAAAGAAAAAAAATTATGATAAATGATAAACCTGGCAAGATTTATACATGTTGGTACTTATTTATATACGTATGTACGTACATACTTTAGTTCGTTTGTTCGTTCGTTCATTCGTTCGTTCGTTTATTCGTTCTTACTATCATTCTAAAAAACGAAGCAACGTGTTCGTTATCACTTATTACAAAGTGCGTAAATATCTTCAGCGAGCAAAGTCGAAGAAAGTTATTATCTTTAATGTTAGTTTAACTTAATAAATGTCTCAGTATAAGATGACTTTTCAATTCATCTATCATCAATATTTATTTGGTTTGTACGAAATTTATACGAATATATATATATATATATATATATATATATATATATATATATATATATAATAATTATTTCTCAAATCGAGAAGTTATATGACCTCGAGATTTTAACCTGTCAATTTTATTCAAAAAAAAAATAAAATTGATCGGAAAGACATTGAATATACATATGTAGGAAGAATCAAAAGGAGGTTTCGTTAATTCTAAAGGTCGAAAAATTCCTTTTCCTGACGTCAAAATTCCGATCTAATAAATAACAAATCTAATCAATCGATTTTTTCATTCGACTTATCGAAAGATCTAACCCATTAGATTGATACAAAAATGATATTATCTTTCATTACCAGATTTCACAAATAAAATATAGATTAATTTTGTAATCTATTATGTATATAATATCGTACGATCCTTTTGCAATATCGATTTACATATTCTACCGGTCGTATAAACTGTTGGAAATTTCGAATAAAAATAAAATAATACAATAAAAAAAAAAAAAAAAATAAAAGAAAAATTAAAATAGATATTATAAAGCGAATCGAAATTATTGGCACAAATTTACGATGCGCCAAATAAGTGAATGATTATTATATTGTGTATATACGTATTTATGTACACGAATAATACGTACACGTATATTTTTCGATTTGATCTTGTTGCGTATCGAGCTTTACGAGGCCGAATAAAAAGTCGTCGCCAATTCAAGTAGAGTAAAATTCCAACACGCAAAAGCATCTGACGTATTCGCCATTTCTACCATTAGATTTTTTTGTATTACTTTATTCTTTTTTTTTCTTTTTCTTTTTTTCTTTTTTCTTTTTTCTTTTTCGTTGCTCGCTGCAACTCTTCGAAAGTTGTATCGCAAAGAAAAATATCCGATAATTTAACACCATTGAGAAATGGTTTCTTTTCGTTGACACGTTCAATTGATTGATCTGCTGATTTAACGAAATTCTAATTAGCATTGGGTTGCAATGAAGAAAAGAAAAAAAAAAAAGAAGAAATATTCTAGTGTTAGATAAGATATGATGATAAAATGCGGCGTCTTTCGGGTATACGAATAAAACGCTGATATCGAATAACGTTTATTTATATAAAAATATACTCATCCCTTCTATATATATATATATATATATATATATATATATATTTTTACTATAAAATATTTTTCGTCAATCTAATTCCTCGATTACCATTTCGATCAAACGTTATCGATGTTATTCGGATCGAGTCGTTCATCATTTTTCGAAAACAAGTCCAAGGTGCAAAAAGCTTAAAAAAGGTACATTATATATTACGAGTATATAAAGTTATATGTATATATATATATATATATATATATACACATATATCAAGAGAGTATCTCATTAATATGGTGCCGAGCTTTAGGCTCAGAGAAAACAGAACCTCGTACTATTTATTATAAAAATAAGAAGAAAATAACAATATTACATAAATGTAGGTCGTTAAATTGTTTACTTTCGAGTATCTTCAAGAGAGAATGCAGATAAAATTATTCCGTAATAATAATTAAATTTCTTTAAAGAAATTTTACATCGAGAATCGTGACGATAATTTTTACAATTTTTGCAAAACATATTTTTAATGACATAAATAAAAATTGCTTATTATTACTGTTAAATAATATTGTTGAATTATATTTGGATCAATTATTATAAAACAAATAACTTATTATTTTCAATTAAAAGGAATAATATCTAACATAGATAAGGGAAATACGTACATTGTTATTAAATCGATCGATCACGCGAAACCATCGTATCACTTAACGCTGTTATTTTCAAACTCGATATTTTATTCCCAACGGAGATTAGGCGTGTTGCGATCGATTTGGCTTTTCGCCGATGCATGCACGCTCACATCGTCATCGAAGATCACCGAGAGATTTAATCGCTTCGCTTGGCTTGGCTACGACGACACAGGCTGAATACATAAATATGTATGTATTCATGGGAGGGGAGGGGGGGTTGAGTTGGGTTGGCTTGGGGCTGAAGCGAGGGGGTCAGGAGACCACTAGTTCACGTTGTCATGACGACCCGAAGGGTCCCTATTCTTCCTCTCTTGCATTCCTAAGAGGAGCTTTCGCGAGGAGAACGCCCTTCAAAAAGTCGTCTTTCGATCATTTCTAGATCCTCCAACTCAATTTTTTTCATCAACTCTTTCGAAATTATTTCGAATATTTTAACACATTAATTTACATTAATACACATTTTTTTTTTTACATTAAATCTTCTCAGAATAACAAATTACATAAGATTATATCTTGAAATAATTATACATATATATATATATATATATATATATCTATATATATATATATATATGTATATATATATATATATACATCCTATATATATATATATATATATATATATATATATATATATATATATATAGGATGAGTAAAGAATTTCTGGACTGGATTTTAAAAATCAATTTATACTATCTTTTTCTATAGCCTCCTAATTTTCTTTTAAATTTTCAAACTACGAACTTAGAAATTTTTTAGATCAATCTGATAATAAATATATATATATATATATATATTTGTATGTATATAGGGTATGTATTTATGTATGTATTTTAAATTGCAAATAAAGATCGAATGAAAAAAGTAAAGCGATCGATAATACATGGCACTTTCGCACGAAGATAAAACTCGATCACTTCGATGCATTTGTTGCACCTGGCGTTTCCTCATCCCTTCCTTCCTTTTTCCTCTCCCTCTTTCCCACCTTCTTCCTCTCTTTCTATGTCTCTCCCTTGCTCTTTTTCTTTCTCTACATTGTCCGCGTTCACATTTCATTTTTCAACATACAATAAGATTCAGGAAGCGTAACCTCGTAACTATCGTAGGGCCGTGGAAAGCGTTTCTTCGTTGGCTTAAAAGAAGAACGAACGTTCTCTTTTCTTTTCTTTTCTTTTTCTTTCCTTTCCTTTTCTTTTCCATTCTTTTCTATTTTATTCCATGACCTAGAAATAGAAAAAGAGAACATTACCGACAGAAGCTTGAAAAAATTTTTTAAATAATTTATTTTTCTTTATCTATCTTTATATAATATATATAGATGTATATATATAAACCTATGTATATATCATAAAAAATCTAAAAAAATCTTTTTCTTTATCTATCTTTATATATATATATATATATATATATATATATATATATATATATATATATCTATTTGGCAAGAATCGTTGCCCAATGGTTCCTCTTTTTATCTTCTCACTCGAATAAAGTTCTTCGTATTTCTATAGAAAAGAGAATGAGAGAGAGAGAGAGAGAGAAAATTTGAGACATTGATCTAGCTAGATTGAGGAAAATTTTCTTGGACCAACAACGATAGAGAATATACGATTTGAGTCAACGGAACTCCCGTCGAATCATCCTACAGTCCGCAAATATCTTATTTCGAGAGTTACGCTTTGTATACCTCTATGGGAAATTTCGAGTCTCATATATATATATATATATATATATATATATATATATATATATATATGTTATACAAATTTTTTCGTAATATTAAAACCTTGTCGTAAGTCAATAATTAGTGAATAAGTAATTATTAATGATTCATTAAAGAAAGAAAAAAACAAAAAAGAAATATTGAGGTTCCACAGTCAAGAAATTATGATAGTATATTGTAATAATATATCACGATCATCTTATAAAAATATTGGAATAATTTAAAATACATACATTTAAATGTATTAACTTGGCGAATAACTAATTTGTCAGAATATGTCGTAAAGAGGAAAAAAATAAATATCGAATATATTTTCCTTCCAAAAAAAAAAAAAAAATATATATATATATATATAAACACTTTACTATGCCAATAATATAAAACTAATTAATTAATTAAACAAATTTTGAATTGATTTACGTATAAAATAACGAGTGATGTATTATCTATAATACATATGCATGTATGTATTTTCGGATCAACATGATTTCAAAATTTTTATTTTTAACATTTGTAATTTTAAATTACTTAAGAGACAGAAAGACAGAGAGAAAGAGAGAAAGAGAATGAGGGAATAGAAATGAAAAGAGAATCAACCAGAGGAGAATCCAAATGCAAATAGAGAATTTCGAAGCTTTCAATAGGAATGTCTTCCTCGAACGCATAATCAGAGTGAAACGAGAGAACGAGAAAGAGAAAGAGAGAGAAGTAGGATATTCCCGGATGAATCAGTCTTTCGTTTCCAACTGACGACTAGAGAAGGGCCAACAAGAGGTGCTTTCCCTTCGTAGCGAGCTTACAAAACGCTCGTGCATATACACATACATATATACGTGCACATGCACATGCACATGCATATAAACGCATACATATACAAGTGAACCCTTCTAATTCGAGCGAAGCCTGCCTTACGAATACGTTCTTTGAAAACGTATTTGCGAGTCCAACGTTCGCGAGTTAAATTTATTCCTACCGTGGATAGCGGTGAGGTGGGGTAAGAGGGATAGGAGGGATAAGAGAAGTGGGGCGAGGTGAGGTGGTAAAGAGAGAGAGAGAGAGAGAGAGAGAGAGAGAGAGAGAGAGAGAGAGAGAGAGAGAGAGAGAGAAAGTGAGTGAGAGAAAGGGTAAAAGAGATTCGTAGGGGAAAATTCTTTATAAAAAAAAGTTGTGACTAATCAATTGTATCGAGTACATTTTCAATGAGAATCTAACCGTGAAATATATATGCGTGAGAAATAATTTCTTTAAAATAATTAATACATCCTTATCAATGATAAAACCTAATACCAATTCGATATCGATCTTAAATAATATCCATTATCACATTGCAACTTAGTCGTCGTTGTCCCTTTCATATCTTTTTTTTTTCTTTTTTTTTCTTTTTTTTTTTTTTATCTTGCTCGATATTCTCTATCATTCTATATTCTAATATTATTGGATACGCGATCGTTATCGTAGAAATATTTAGATATACATGTATATTTTTAGTAATATAAAATAATATCCATTATTAAAGGATCGATAATATCGAGATCAATCGTTAGAACTATTATTTGAATTATTTTTATTTGAGCGAAACTTTTTCGCAAAAAAATCTATTATACGTATATATATTAAAGAAATCGTACGTATGTATTTTAGCATAAACGTAAAATAATTTGGATAATGAAGGTATAAATCGTAAATGGGGGAATGGTTTGCTCCTGGACACTCTCGTGTAATTTGCATGAAACGATCGATCGAGTGGAATACGAAGTGGACGGGGAGTGGGTGGTGGTTGGGATGGTGGGTGGGTGAGAGGGTGGTTGATTGGTTAGATAGAAGAGGGAAATGTATAAGAGGGAGAAAGACCGTAGAAGAGAGAGAGAACCGAAATTATTATCGGTTAAGAATATTGAACTTGCGCGTTTGTAAATTTATTATAGGCAGCCATAGAACGTGTAATTTAAGATCCTCTTTTCTTTTCGTATTTTACGTCAGTTTGATTATTAACAGACATTGATTACAAATTGGTGCTGATATAAGAAAGAAAATGTTACGTATCGTGACGTAAACGTTCATAAAAACATTCGCTTCTGCGATTACATAAAAAGCTTGGGTATATTACGAAAGAAACAAATCGGACAGATATAAAATGGTGTAAGCGAGACGATTAAATTCGTAAGGAAAAATGTGTCTTTGACAAGTATTACGCGAACGGTGATGATGACGATGATGTTACCAACGTTACTACGTAACGTGCTTTTGTTCCTACTCTTTTTATCTTTTTATTTCTTTTTCTCTTTTTCTTCTCTTCTTCAATTTATCCAAAGTGTTACACAATCGACAACGACAAACTATGCGAATCGAATATTCTAATAAATACATATATACTTATATATATGAGATATACAGGATGAAACAAAAAGTTTCTATTTGATATTAAAAATATATCTTTTCTTTAACCTAATATTATTTTTAGATCGTACAAATGAAAAAAATAGAAAAAGAAGAAAATAAATAAATAATAAATTGATCTAGAAACAATATTGGCTTGTACCTGTATAAAACGATGAAAAAAAAAAAAAACTTATAATTCGATTGCATAATTCTAATTTCACGTTTTCATTCCTTTGATTTGTTATTTTATTTATTTATTTATTTGTTTTTTTTTTCTTCTTTCCTTTGATATCCTTTTTCCAATCGTTTTGCTATCTCATATTTATATGTAGGCGTATAGATCGTAAGTTTCATTCTTCTCTTTTTTTCCTAATTTTTCATTAAGATTAGATGTTATCGAAAGCAAATGACAATGGCGTATAATTTTATTTTTTTTATCTCTCATTTTGTTATCCGAAATGAATCTTGTTTGTTCGTTCTTTCTTTTTTTTTTCTGTGAAATGCGAAACAATACAAATGAAATTGCTTCGCATATACGAAATACTACATTCGTGCGTTATTTCTAAAGAGAGAGAGAGAGAGAGAGAGAGAGAGAGCAAATATCAGCTGCTGTTTGCCCTAACATTCTACGTCAGATCAAAGATCGATCGATCTTTCACCACTCTCACTTATTTTCTGATCGATTTACAAACGTTGTTTGCCGTTTCTAGTATTTCTCGATGACTTATACTGTCGACCGACTTATGGCCTTTGAACTCTGCTGACTCACATTCTCGCGGAGTCTTTCGTTGTAAACGTCCTACACCTTCTTGCAATATTATCTCACCATTTCAATGTAAAAGAAAGAGGGAGAGAGAGAAAAATAAATGTGTGTATGTAAGAGAGAAAAAGAGAGAGGAGTTATGACGTCAACGAACGAGGGAAATAAAAATCATTGACGTGTATACACGTGAGTGCTTGATCGGTCAAAAAGAAATAAGAGAAAAGAAAAAGAAAAAAAGATAAAAGAGATAATTTGAAATATAAATCGTAGTACTCGTGTAACAATTTTCAAGATTGTTTCTTCCTCCTTCTTCCTTTTTTCTTGCTTCTTCTTCTTTTTCGAAAAACAGAAACTCGAGAGAAATATAAATCGAAATTTATCTTTCTAATAAGGAAACTCATGAATCTTTGATTTTATTGTTCTTGACGATTCTTCTGTAAAACACAAATAGAAAGAGAGAGAGAGAGAGAGAGAGAGAAAAAGAAAGAAAAATAAAATATCAAATTAAGTTATCGACAGAGATAACGATATGAATAAAAATCGACGATTTTTCGTAAGCGGCTGATCTTCTTTCAGTAAAAAAAAAAAAGAAAAAAAAAATATAAGAAAAAGGGATACGGCATTGCGACGAAAAAAAAAAAAGAGAAAAAGGAAAAAAAGAAATTCACATTCGTTTAGGATGTCGGGAAAATTTACAAGAAAAAGAAGAAGAAAAAAAAAAAGAAATATAGTTCAAGGAAATACAATAGGAAGAGAGTAAAAGATGAAAGACTTATAGCAAATGAAAAAAAAAAAAAATTCCCAAGTGAGTGACTATGACAATCAATTACGACAAAGGAAAATATAATAGATAGAAGATACGGAAGAGGAAAAAGTTTTCTCTCGGGTACGTTGACACTTAAAAGGTAACATAATTGAAATAGGAAAAAGGAAGTAACATAATGTACTTTCAAATCTTTTAATAGACCTTTTACATGAAATTATCTCGAACTAATATAATATAATTTAATGAAGGTTTCCCATCAACGAGATTTGTCTCCTCTTCGTCGTCGTCGTCGTCGTCGTTGTCGTCGTTGTCGTCGTCGTCATTGTCATTGTCGTTATCGTTGTCGTCGATCGAAAGTACGTACATAAATACATACATGTCGGCCTTTTTAACATCGAGAATAGCTCGAAAAAGCATTGGCCGCACCTCTTTCGCGACGTCGCGTCGTTGAATGGATAGGCATCGACGAGACAAAAGAATTAACTCGTTATGAAAGCTAGTTTAGCGAGCAAGCGAACGCGAATGAACGAATACCAACGGACTAGCTTATGCTAACACGTGCATATATATATATATATATATATATATATATATATGTTAGTTCATAGCTAACTAGATTATACTAGGAAGGAGACACGGATGAATTCCACAACCTGTATCTATAAGAGATTTAGAGACTGTTCAATGTCCAACGTTGAGAGGGTCGATAAAGTTTAAAGGTGAGAAACACTTTATTATATCGTCATTTATAAATATCGCTTGATCGGCAAAAAAAAAAACGTTTAGCTACGCGACTTTTTACCTCGACGAAATGAAATATATCTTTGCTTTTTTTTTCTTCTCTTTCTTTCTTTTTTTTTCTTCTTTTTCTATCTCATTTCTTTATATTCTATTTTTTTTTTCTTTTTTTTTTTTTTTTATAGTTTAATTCAATATCTTGACTTTAAATGTCTGATCAAACGTGTCTTCGTAATGCACGATAAAAAAAAAGGGCTCCTGATATAAATAATAAGATAATGAAACGATTTGTCCATAAATTAATTGAATTTAAGATGAAATTATGATTATAATTGCGTTTAAATGGAAATATTGAATTTATTGATTAGAAAAAATTCCTTTTGACATTCTATGTGATATAATGTTACTATAATATGTATGATATATAATAAGATGTTCTTTTAAAAAAGAGCACGAATATTGATTTCTTCATCCATCAATCAAAGAAAACGTCACAATAGATAGATAAAAAAATATTAACATTTATACGAGAATCGAGATAAAGTATCTTCTCTTCTTTTTTTTTCTTTTCTCTCTCTCTCTCTCTCTCTCTCTCTCTCTCTCTTTCTTTCTTTCTATAAAATTATGGATCCCTGTGAGCCTGTAATCAAGCGCGGATTTATGTAATCCCGTGATTCCGAGCATGATATTATTCTTCTTCCGTGACCTAAGTGACGTAAAAGAAGAAGAACACGTAGATTAAAATTCCATAGTTCGATACATATTTATCGTTTAAAACATGTTACTATAATAAATGAGATCGCTTCGATCGTTTATACATATATATATATTACGTTAATGAATTTTATTTATTTTACAAAAAGAAGAATGAAAATGATTTTATATACTTTTTGTGCTTCACAAAAAAAAAAGAAAGAAAAAAACAAAAAAGAAATTATTGCAAATCGTGAAAGAAAGAAGAGAGATAGTATTCTTCGAAAAGTATAAAATAAGAAAAAAAAGGAAAAAAAAAAAAAAAAAAGAACAAAAGAAAAATATTGAGAACACATTTAACGTATCACCCAGAGATCAAGTTTTTTACGTAGAACTTTTCCAAGAGATTCCCCCTTTTGTTATCACTTATATAAAGAATACAAATTCTTCGAAGTAGGGTGCATTTCTTTGAAGACAACGAACAAAAGCTATGGGTATACCTATACCCTATATACCTTTTTTATAATTCAATCCAGGGTAGTCCTGCAGATGGGCAAAAACCGTTGATATCTTAAACGGATGAACTCGTTGAACAACCATTGAAACTACCCTTCTTCTAAATTTTCGTTTATATATATATATATATATAAATATATACATATACATACTCGTCCTTTTTTCTCACGCATATATATATATATATATATATATATATATGTTAAGATATATAAAATCGATATATAAAACGTGTTTAACTCGTCTTAAAATAGAGAAAACGAATGCAACCCGTACGTTATTTTTTTCTTTCTTTTTCTCTAGAGACCAGTCTCTTCATTCTTCTTCTTCTTGTACTACTACTACTACTACTACTACTACTTCTTCTTCTTCTTTTTTTCTTTCTTTCTTCCTTTTATTTAGCAGACGAGCTGGTAAACGTAAAGCGGAAACGGCAAAGTCAACGGCCGCGATCTTCTCTGTCTGTGTAGCGATGTGGCTGGCCGACATAATGAGAGAAACTCCTCGTGATTTCATAATGTCAGAGTTCCTCTTAATCTTAGGATTAAGATGAACAAACAAACAAACAAACAAACAAAAAGCAATAATATATATATATAAGAGAGTACAGGAAAAAAAAATAAAAGAAAAGAAAATCTATATGTATATACATATATGTATTATTTGTTGGAGGTACAAGAGAATAGAGGTAAGAAAATGTTAAAGGTCTTTAGGAATGACTATCGTGGCTGTTTAATTACTATGAAACTGATAATTCGAGCGTAAAACTCGAGAGAAAAAAGAAAAAAAAAAATAAAAAAAAAGAAGAAAAAGAAAATTTCCTCGACTATTATTTTAGCGCGTGCATGTAATTATGTTAACACCACCCAAAGGTGTAAGAAAATTTTGATCGGAAAAAATCGCGAGTGATTAATTTCGGCATAAACATAAAGCTTTTTTTATTTGCATGATTATTTTGTCTAGCGACAAAAAGCCACAGCAGAGAGTAGAAGTCAACATGCGAGGAACGAACTCGTTTCACTCGTTATGTAACTTATGTCTTTTCTTTTTCGAAC
>NC_140826.1:3707500-3730000 GCF_050613455.1 Vespa mandarinia | reverse complement strand
CTCTCCTTTCACAAGACAGAATGGAGAACGGCTTCACCATGCGGTTGCCAGGTCGAACTTAACGGTTGTTTGTTCTTTTTATTGAGAAAAGATGAGAGAATGAGAGAGAAAAATATAGACAGACATATAGATAGCTAGATAGATATATAGATAGAGAGAGATAGAAAGAGAACTTATAAAATGTAAGAGTTGGAAAAATTAGCAAAGAAAATCTTGCCATCTTCGTTTCTTTCTTTCTTTCTTTCTTTCTTTCTTCCTTCCATCCATTTCACTTGTTTTTCTTCTTTGAATGGTAGGTAAGCTGCGATTGGCTGCAGCAGGTTGGGATCGATGATGCTGCTGGTCGGTCCGTAGGAAAGAGTGCCAACATGGCCTCGGCGTTCCCTCGAGAGAGGTGAAAACTGCGCGCACGCGTTTCTGTTCGTATCTCTCTAGTCAGAGAGGGAGAGAGAGAGAGAGAGAAAGAGAAAGAGAGAGGGAGAGAGAGAGGGAAAAAGAGAGAGATAAAAGGACGAAATGATCGATCCTACTTATGGTTTATCCTTCGATCTCTCAACGCGATCTCTCTCTCTCTCTCTCTCTCTCCCTTTCTCTTTCCCTTCTCTTCACATTTTTTCTCTTGTTTCTTTCTTCGGAACGTCCTTGAATATTACTCAAGGGAAGAGTACACGATGGTTCTCTTTTCCCTTGTTTTTCAACGATTCCTGGAACCCGGAAGAGCTTGAATGAATTCTCGGGGAGTGGCAAACACCTTTCTTCTCCTCTCCTCTCCTCTCCTCTCCTCTCCTCTCCTCTTCTCTTCTCTTCTCTTCTCCTCTTCTCCATTCTCCTCTTTCCTTCTCTCTGCTCCTTTTTTCATATATCATGGTCCTCCCTTATCTCATTCTCGTTTAAGCCAGGATAGCAAGTAGATAGTTATGCGTGCGAATACGCATCACATACGTACACGCTCACACATACGCACACACAGAAAAAGAGAAAGAGAGAGAGAGAGAGAGAGAGAAAGAGAGAGAGAGACGGTGGTCGATCGGCGGCTGTCTTTCGGCCATGCGTCCTCTAAGGAGAGAAGCGGAGGCCATCCCTCTTTTACTTAATTCGAGTCTACGACTCGATCAGGAGATGACACGATCGTTTATACGTTAAATCGTTTAGGATCGGATCTTTTTCTCTCGTCAATTAGATTTCTTCTTCCTCGACTATGGGCAGGCTACTTTGATGTACCAAAGGACTCGTTCTCGCTGTAAACGCCATTATCCAATAATCCAATTCTTTTTTGTTCTCCATTAGAAAGGTCAACGCTATGGGTGAGTCAAAACCCTTTTGGCGTACGAGAAAACCTTCCTCGCCGTATCTCTCGATCGTTGTATTTCTCAAATTAAGTACACCCAATGGTCGACAGACCTTTTTTTGCGGATAAATTACGGCAAAATGTTCGACGCTCGTACGATAGACCTTCACCTGCACGCCCTGCCGATGACCGTTCGGACCAACCAAGGTCATATAACCGCTCATGTTCTCCGTATTCCAACAGGAATCAACGTTCGATTCCTTCAAGCTCGATTGGTTGAACTGAAGGAAGTTGGTGTGCATAGCTACGTCGGCCGGCATCTTGATTCCTAAATTTTCTTCTTTTTTCACTAATTTCTTCCTATCGTTGTCCTCTACGAAATTTTCCTCTTCCTCTTCGATCGCCTCGAGCGAAAAACTATCGGCTAGTACCATACGTACTACGATATATTTATATTATATATAAATAGATGATTATGCGTGTGTGCGAATATATATTTTTATATATATATATATATATATATATTTAAAAAAAAAAGAAATTGCGTATAGATATGCAATTTGTTAATTTGCGCTTATTTTTTTCCTTTATGTCGGCGAACAAACCACCTTCTGTTAATGCGCGCAAGCAACTACCCGCGAAAACTTTCGGCACCGATATTTATACGGTGCATCGAACTACGTTGCGCATGCGCATCTCGTGGGACATTGCCGTGTCGCGCTCTGACGATGTTTAGACGAAAGATTCGCGCGCAGTGCATTGACGCGTTTCATTTCGAACGTGCTTAAATAACAAGCATGTTTTCATTTTCTTTTTCTTTTTTTTTCTTTTTTTCTAACGCCCCCTTTTGTTTTCTTCGTCTAATTTTCGTTTATTTATCATAATTCTTCCATCTAATCGTTTCGAAATAAAGGAAATAACAACTTTGTTTTGTTGTTCCTCTATCTGTTTTCTTTCTCCCCTTTTTTTTTTTTTTTTTTTTTTTAACAAAATAATTTCATTTCTTTTTTATTTTCGTTTAATGATTCGATTTGGAAAAAACAAAGGAAATTCGTAGAGGACACGAAGTTTGTTAAAGAAATGAAAGAAAATTTTTTCGTTGACTTGAAAACAAAAAAAAAAAGGAAAAAAGAAAAGGGAGAAAAGAAAAAAGGAAAAGAAAAAAATATACAAAATGAATAAAAAAGAAGAAAAAAAGAGAAATGTTTTTACAAGTGAATTAAAAAGAAGAACGAGATGGAAAAATATAATAATGCAGCAGTGGAAGAAACTTTTGAAGAGGACACAGCTGACGGTCAATAAATACCGATGAATCTACCGTGGCCGACTATTTGGCAAGAAGGACATGGTGCGTGCTCTGTGATTCACCCTAAACCTCGCCTGATGGCTCGCTAAATTCGAGTAGTACGTGGCAAAAAGGAAATTAGAGGGAGACGAAACTCGGCCGTCGGCCAAATTCGTGATTCTAGGAAAGCTTCTAGCGGTGACAAACGATGGAAAAAGGCACGAGAGAACGCTATGTCACAGTAGTGTAAGATTTAACGAATTGCTAGAAATGAGTACAATGAACTCGATAAAACGTTTTTCCCTTTTTTCTTTTTTTTTTTTTTTCGTCTAACCAAAACGACTCCAATAACGTATGAATTAATATAGTTAAAAAATTTTGAACGATTCTATGAGTTAGTATTGCACTTTGGATGGCTTTGTCAATTTTCTCTATTTGTTTTTTTTTTCTCTCTGATCATAAATATTTTTCTTTGACCTTGTATAACTTTGATAAAAGAATAATAAAATATGACTTGTTTATTCGATGCTTCATTGTTTATCGTTTTCAAAAGAGATAACCAATGTCCGGTTGAGTTTTCCCAGAGGGGAGAAATTCACACGATAAATACATATACATTTACATATGTATATGTATATATATATATATAGGACATTTCTACATTACAAAACAATACGAGTTTTCACTAATACGATAAACAAATACATAAACTAAAAATGAATGATCTTGTTTCTTTCGAAGGAATCGATTATCATGAACGTGTATGTTTATTTAAAAGACAATAATTATGCCAGCGCTACACAATTTTTATCAGAGATTAACAAGCATTTTATTCGGAGGAATATTTGTCTCTTTTTTTTTCTTTAGATCCTTGTTCTTTCTTATTATGTGTATATATATATATATATATATATATATATATATATATATATATATATATACTTTTTGTTTTTCTTTTTATTATTATTATTATTATTATTATTTTTACAGGATCGTACGCTACTACGAGAATTATATTTCTTTTTTTTTTTTTCAGTTCTACGTTTGTCTCGATGCAATTATTAATCGCTAAATTAACAGAAGTTTTCTTTGATTCCTTCTTTGCTTAGAGAGATATTATAATGAAGTTATACATATTCTCCAAAATCATTTTTATCTCTACTTATACTCTATGCGTGTATATATATATATATATACATATACATATACATATACATATAATCATTTATTCGCTATGTAAGCACTTAAAAAGATTTTACATTCATTATAATTTTGTTAAGCAACAAAAAAGAAAAAGAAAAAAGAAAAATCTTTTAAAATTACAAAAAAAAAAATTAATAAAAAAAAAGAAAAAAAAAAAAAAAAAAAAAAAATAAGAACGATATTTTTAACAGTCTTTTACGTGACGATACGATAATTTCGTTCCTTATACAATTTCGTTAAATCAAAAATCACGATACACAGAGAAGTGTAGTTTTTTTTTTATTCGTCGATTAACGCGGAACTGTCTCGACGGTACACATTTTTGTTGTTTTTTCTTGTTTTTTGTTTTGTTTGTTTTTTTTTTGTCGTTTTTTTTTTCTTTTTTTTTTTCTTTTTTTTTCTTTTTTTTTTTTTAATAACATTGTACAGTGAACTATAACAGTAATGATGTTAATAATAATAGATCAAATTTTTATCCTTTCGCGTGAGGAACGTCGAACATTAATTATTATATAAATCTAAGTATAAGCTAAAAAAAAATTATATAATACTTATTAAGTATATGTCTGATAATAAAATAATCGGAGAGGCAAATATATTGTTCGATAACAACAGACATTTGAGATTGATCGACAAAATTTTTAGCTTAATAGCATAATGTTTTATTTTTTTCTTTGTGCGCCTCTGTTATTACTGGAGCTTTTCAGTACTTGATCGAACTTGTCGTGTTTTCCCAGACCTACAAGAGAGATGAAGAAATTTTTTTTTTTTCATATTAATAAAATGACTTATCGATATAATTATATATTTATATACGTATATATATATATATTTATTTGCTTTAAGTAACACATGTTACGTTACTTGACCGATAAAGATATACGTATACAAAAGAGAGAAAAAAAAAGAAATCTATTAATTCTTACGTTTTAATTTTGCCACTCGAGAACGCGTTACACGTGCCGTACCAGAGGTATTGTTATTAATGGAAGAAACCAAAGTTTCCGATGATCTCTTTTTTAAACGTACAACTTCTTCCATCGCCGGAGTCATCCATTTTGCTTTAAAGTCAATGCTATTTCGAGAAAATGCGTATGCGTTTAATACCATTACAAATTAATATCTAAATTAAATCGTATATCAATAAAAATGCATAGATACTTACTCTACTAATCGTGATCTATGTTTATATGCTCCTGATTGTCTCTCTTTCATCCTACGAATAACATCTAACATCGCATAAGTTGGTAGTGATGGAATTGGCGATGGTGGCGGGGATGGTGGTGGTGTCAATGGAGTTGGCGGCGTTTGTACACTAATTTTTGCTAGTCTGTCTGGATGAAATGCCAATACTTCCTCCCAACAGAATTTTTTTGGTTGACTTTTCAATTGTGTATTTCTTGTTATTCGAATCTGAAATATATTTATAATATCGTGCGATTAATATATATTATATTATATACTTTACTTTGTCTAATACCTATATAAGTTGAAAAAACAGCAATAGTTGGAAAAACGGCTAACAAGAAATATAAATATTAGTAAATTTAATAGTATGATGCTTTATAAAATAATTTATAACTCTTAAATTACCTCGCCATTTACGGGTCTGCATGGCTTTCGTTCTCGTAAATAAGGTCGCCTAATTGACGTGGCACAAGTGTTCTCATTGGACTCATGGATGTTGAAGAGGCATGTAGGAACTTTACTTTCTTGATTGGTGCCAGGTTGAAATAGACTTCTTAGATAAGAATAATTTGGTTTGCTTTCAAAGTCTAATTCTGTGATATATTTCATATATTCCACGAGAGCAGCTATGTAAAAAAAAAAAAAAAAAAAAAAAAAAAAACATATACATACATATATTTACATAACAAAATATTTGTAAGGAGATGTATCAATTATTATATTATCAATGGAATAAAGTAAAGATTATTTACATGGATAATTCTTTCTGTTTGGAAAACATTTTTCCATAAGTAAGGGTAAATTTGATAATAAAGCTTCCTTTTCAGCATGAACTTCTTCCGGATCTATTGCTTCGGATAAATCGTTACTATCTTTTTCCCATGGTAATTTACCACACATCCATTGTAATAAGTTATACCCTAATGTTTCAAGATCTCCTCTTCTCGAGTGTGCTGAAAAAAAAAATATATATAAAATTAATTCCACGTTATAAATTATAAAATATAATTGATGGATAGATATATGCTTACTTCCATGATGTGCATCACGAGATGTAAATTCCAAGGTTCCCTCGTGTGCTCTTCTTTCATCATGAACAAATGGTTTATGATTACCTGCTGTTGTTCTAAAGCGATAAGCCAATCCATAATCTACCAAGTAAGCTTGAGATCTTTCTCTTACTACACTTTCTTCGTAAGGGGCTAATAAAATATTTGGGCCTTTAATATCTGCATGAGCATAACCGTGACTGTGAATGTACTCTAATGCATCTAGCTGTAAAATTAAATTAAATAAAACAAGAGAGAAAATGAGAGAGAGAGAAAGAGAGAGAGAGAGAGAGAAAAGAGATTTAGCTTCTTTTTTTTTGTCATGTTAATAATAAGTATAAAATATAAATGTATTATCTCACCATTTGTACAGCTAAATTATTAACAAGCCTAGTTGGTAATTTTCTGTTATTTGATATAAACAGTTTACCAATATCTATACCGTATCTTGGTATAACTAAAAATCTGTAACGTTGTCCTTGATAAATATGAGACCCAGATCCCTCATAAGTTGGAACACCTATTCTTCTTTTTCTTTGTGTTTTACACCAACTTTCAACTATAATAAATATTTCCAAGTAAAATATTAGAGTTTTCATTTGAGGATAATTTCATATGCATAATGTATCTATATCAGTCACTTACTCATATGTTTTCTAGATACTCGAATGTAAAAGTTCATCTCAACGAACAAAGGTCCATTATTATGTGGTTCAATTTTAATAACATATTGTGCATCATCACCTACTGGAGATGTGATATCTTTGGAAGCTATAGATATATGTTTATTTTATTAATTAGTTAAGATCTTGAATTTATTTTTAATTTGACACTTTTTATAAATCTCTTACCTAAATATATATCACCAAATCCACCATATCCAATGCTATTGCCAAGTCTCCATTTATTCTGAGTAATATCTGTAAGAATCTCATTTGCTGGTAATTTTGCTGGCAACTTACAACCTGGTGCTGCTATTCTTTTAACAGGAACTTCTTCTCGTCCTGGTGCCATTCTTACTGGTTGATCGCAGACAGAACATAATATTTTATTATTAAATTAATGCTTTATATAAAGCTTAATATTTAAAAATACAGTTGTATGTAGATGCTACTGTAATTACAAAAAGACTAACATCACATTAAAGAAATATATATATATATATATATATATATATATATATATATATATATATATATATATATACATGTATACATATTACTTATATATTTATGAAATACAAAAATATAAAGTAGTGTAAATATAAACAATTAAACATTTGTTTAATATTGAAGCTCTATAATCATTATATCAATAAATTATTGATAGAAAATATATCTATATATTATTAATTAATACAATCAAATTCATATTATAAATTCGATTACACTTACATTGTTTACTTTTTTTCAATTATATATTTTGTATTGAGAACATAAACTAATGTCACTGTGAATTACGTTTATCTATTTAATAAAAAAATTGACATACAAGGGCAAATTATATCCTAATATCATATGCAGCACAAAAATTATTATAATAATCAATATTATAATATTTAATGTGTTAATAGTTAAATATAAATGAACGTAATATTGAAATGGAAAGTTAGAGTGAGATATTCACTCTGATTGTTTGATAATAAATGACAAATAAATAATTTCTCTTTTATCTTGCCAATGATATTAAGTTAAATATCATTTATAAAAATTATAAGAGATATTTTCCAGTTAAAATAATTATTACTGAACAATGAATAATTATACACTTTGTTTTCTTTCAACTGTAACGGTTTTGCGTGAAAAGTACGCCATTCAACTTTATAATGCATTGCACTGCCATTTCATGAACCAAAGTAGAAAGTATTAAATAGAGAGGAATGCAGGAATATGATTGTTAGAATACTAACAGCGCCATCTTGGGAAAATTAATTTACGTTGTATCACATTAAAGAATACTATCATTAACAAATATTTACTTTTTTTTTCTCTAATGTCTTAACGATATGATATAAAATAATATTATTAATAGTTCAAATAATGATTATATGACGAGAATAAAATTGAAATTTTTATGATCACATGATGACATTATATGAAGACAGTAACCAATCAGAATCAACCAATCAGAATCAACCAATCAAAATCAATCGAATCTATAATATTTTTTAATAACGAGCTCGTAATTTTTTTACGAAATCTAATTAATAATTCATTAAGATTTTTCTATTTGGAATGTGTTAAGTTATAATTAAATCGTGTTAATTAAGTTTTATGCAACGGTAATCGTTTGTGAAAAATTGAAATATTTACGATGAATGAAGTTGGATGAAAATTAGAAAATTTCAAGCGCGTAAGTGAAGCTTCGTTAAATATTATTATTAATTATTATGTTTTGAGAGAAGAAAATGTTTTTTTTTTTTTTTTTTTTTTATATTAATATCCGTTAATATATGAGAAAATTCCCTACAGTTATGTTAGCTATTCTGATTCTGAAGCAACTTTCACAATGGTAGAATATGAAGCTTTAATGGAGGAAGTGTACGACGTGATTGTTCTGTGTGACCGTTGAAATTTAATTTGCGCAATAATATTTTTCCTTTTGTTTTATCGATATATTTACTAATATGACGCGAACTTGTGCAAAACAATGATAGACATTATTTTTATGTTAAAAAGTTTCTTGTGTAAGTACGAAGAAAAATTAATGTCTCTGTGTGTTTCCGCGCTTCGCCACTTTAATGGTTAGGATCTGAAGGCATCCATTATTCTTCTTTGATCTGGCATCAAAACGCGATCGGTAGTGAAAATATAACTTTGTCAAATTTTCGTTTGTTCTCGTCTTTAATGAGAATGTTTTAATCGATTTATCATTAAATTTTTCCATTTCCTCGTTCATTTTCCATTGTTACTAACACATTATGTACATTGATATATGATTATAAGAGGACACAAAAGTTTTTACATATTAAAAATGTGTTGAACAAATTTTTTTAATCTTTTCAGGTATTTATTAATATTTGCAAATGCAAAACTATCGTATAATCAATTTTTTTGTTATTACTATAAATATGTATATTGTATGATGATTATAGATTTTTTTTCCCTCTCCAAGCACATCGTGTATGCATACTCTGTATTTACAATTTGTTACGTTTAATATTCCATATTAATTCTTTTGCAGCAAAAGCACTGCCATAATTTAAGTTAAAGTACACTATGTCTTATCCTGGACAACCACCCATGGGGATACCAGGCATGCCTCCCATGCCATATATGGTTGGTGCTCCACCACCAATTATTGGGGGTGTAATGTCTATGGCTCATGTAAGTATATACATTTAATTAATTTTCATTTATTGTATTTATGCATGATTGTTTTTATCAGTGTTAGTTACATATTTTCATGCCATATTCTCTTGAAACTTTACTTTTTGATGTTGTTATTACTATAACGTAGAATTTCATTGCTTTCTGTATCATTCTGTTATATATTCTCTTTGATATTTATGCTATATCTTTTGTAACAAATAAATATCTTATTGCTTACAATATCATCATTTTATTAATATAATAGGATTGATTAATTTTTCCTATACTTATTTTCTGTCTAATCAAACTATTTATATGAGTAATAATGACAATAGAGATAGATAGATAATTAATATTATAAATTTCTTATGTATATGAAAAATGATGCATTTCCTATAGTGAACATATAATTTTGGGTTATAATACAAATAACAGAGATATATTTACCTTAGCATGCATATATTTCAATTAGATGTCATCTTTATTTTATCTTAGTTAGGTAGAGCTTAGGTTAATCCATAATCACTAATGAGTTTGCTTATGAAACTTTCTATATGTTGCAATAATAATATATTTATCAAAAATAAAACTCTCTCTCTCTGTCTCTTTCACTTTCTCTTTTTATGGAGTATCTATTGAGAACTATCTAATAATAAAATATATATATATATATACTAAAAGTATTATAAAAATATTGTTCAAATGAAATATTTAGCATGTGAATGTCTCTTAAATTAATTTTCATTTGCACGAGCAAAACAATGTAGGAACAATTTTTAGTACCTGATGTTCAAGTGTACAGCAAGAGATAGAACGCAAACTAATGCACAATTAATGGGAGGGGACATTATGCAGTGCATGAGTAGAAATGTGCATTATTAAGAAAGCTACCATTTATAAAACATAGATGATTCCAACACCCGTATCTGCGATGCAGACCTCAGCACCAGCCGTACGTTATGCACGCAATCAAAATCGGCACGATAACAATCGCCGTCGTGAGAGAGAATCTGGACCACCAGTAACAGTCTTTATTGGCAATATAATGGACAGAGCACCCGATGTAATGATACGACATATTTTGGGAGCATGTGGCCATGTTCTTTCATGGAAAAGGGTACAAGCTTTTGGATTTTGTGAATATGCCGGTCCAGATGCAGGATTAAGAGCAGTAAGATTGTTACATGATATGGAAATAGGGACAAAGAAACTTGTTGTTAAAGTGGATGCTAAAGCTAAAGTTGTACTGGATCAATTTAAAGGTATTTTAAAACAATGTGTTTATTATTGATGTACGTATATTGTATTATTAATAAATAATTGAATATATAAACAATTAATTATTTAAATTTTAATGTTTTTACATTATGATTATATTGATTTTTAGCAGAGAGACGGAAGAAACTTAGAGGAGGTCAGTCACCTTTACAAGATGAAACGTCAACTGAAGGTACAGAGGGAGAGGAAGGCGAAGATTACATGGACGAAGGAATGAGAGTGGTAGATGCAGATGCATTAGCACGTATTAATCAAATTATTACTGAACATGCAGCAGATTTAGAAATGGCCCAAGTTGCGCCAGGTATATTAATTAATAATTTATTAATTTTAATTAAATACGGTAGAATATCTATTATAAATGTTTGCTTTATCATTAATAGAAGAACATCAAACCAAAATGGTCGCCAAGTCTTTAAATTTGGATGATGCAGAAATTGAAGAGAGTAAAAGAGACTTGATAACTCGAGAAATTGGCAAATTCCGGGAAGTAATGAAGGTAATTATTTTGATATATGTAATATGACATTTCTCTTGATTTAATTCCTATTTCTTTGCTCCTGTTTTTGAATATATCAAATATGAAGGCGCTATGAAATACGGCATGTTGATTGGGGTACAGAATAACTGAAAGAATTTTAAAGCACACAATTTATTATTATTTATGCATAATTCTCATCTGTGAAGCTTAAAAAAATTTAATATTACAAATGTTTTTTCTTTTTTCTTTTTTTATCTTTTTTTCTTCTTTCTCTCTTTCTCTCTCTCTTTTTTTTCTTTCCTTTTAACTGATAAGGATATATGTGTTTCTAGTATTAAATTACAACATTTCTGATTTTTTTATTTGAATCGACTTTATTTTTTTTTTTTGGTTTAAATTATGGAGTTAATTATATAAAATTTTATCCATTTATTTTTGAAAATAATCAGTAAAAATATTGAGAATTCCTTGAATGATTAGTTGCTATATCTTGTTTGAATCTTGTATGAATTTTTAAAAAGAAGGATAACTGTATCAAACATCATTTCTTTCCATACATATAAAATATAAATCTAGTCTAAATGTAAATTTTTTAATTGTTCCATGAGTTTGTTTGATTAATTTAATTTAATGTAATTTGCTCACATGTATATGAGAGCAACATACATGCTTATAATTGAGTAATTTAAAGAAATTGGAGTAATTTAGTAATTACATTTTATTTAATGCAATGAGAATCCATTTAAATATTTTCTTTACGATAAATTGAACAAACTTACAATCCTAATACTCTGTATAAAGAGATTCTGTATGCCCGATTACGTTTATATTTCATACCAGTTGATGATGAAATTAAAGCTCACAGCATATGCATAAATTTATATATGTATATATATATATATTATATATATATTATATATTTTATATATTTATATATATATAATGCATTTGGATATACAAGATGGACAATAAGTATTTAGAAATAAAATATAGTTTTTAAGTACTTTGTGGTAAAAAGCGCGTGTGTGCTATCTTAGCTCTAAATAATTGGAGCCGTGACTCGTTGCTATAATTATAATAACAGGCAGCGTGCGTCGCACACAGCAAACGCACACGCCTAGGAATGCTGTGTGTGGGGACCACCCTTTCACTCACTCATTGGCTCTGAAGGGAGTCAATCACAGCACAACCCTCGTATTTTCGCAGGCAGCTGCAGCCTCGTCGGTAAGTCAGAGTATATCCAACCAACAAAACATGAAAACAAGAAAAATGAGTAAAATTCAGGCAGGAGAATTTTAAATCTCCTCGACACGCTGACATCACATAATTGATATGTGTTTTGTTTCCATCAAGAAAAAATCATATTGATTCCTCATAAATAGTTTTCTACTATTTTGTAGTCATTACATTTAGAATGTATGGAAACCTGCACTTCTCATTTGACAAAAATATCATTTTATCTAACTTCTTTCTATTTATATATAGATACATCAGGCTGTGATACTAATAATATTGTTCATACGATTACGGGCATGTCTAATAGGGAGTTAGTTATCTTAGGGAATTATTAGATATTCAATATCATTAGTATAGTAAATTTGTAATTATTTCTTACTCCATAATATTATTGTCTCTCTATCCATTTAATATGAACATACATACATTCTAGATGATATCAAAGTTGAGGAGTGGAGATGAGATCATTCAAGGAAAACTGATATACATGGCAGTAGATCAATATTTTGAGATTTTTTCTTGTATTAGAATACGATCAAGTGAAAGGGAATTGTTAATATTGGAAATTATCTTGTGCGTCTATATTAACATGTAGTTCATCCCAATTCTATTAATGGCAGAGAGTATAGGGATATCACATACATTGGACAAGTAATAGTTACTGTTAATGTGGAAAAAAAAAAAAGAAAAAAAAAAAAAAAAGAGAAAAAAAAAAAGTAAAACAGTTAGACGCTGACAACTTAATGTCTCTTTAGATAGAACATTAATAGGACCGAGAGTTTGCGAACGTTTTACACAATGAAATGATTTTATCATCACAATGGCGACTGTTCAGTTGTTGTCTTTATTTTGTGTAAACAGCTTCTGTCAGCGTCTCGATCAGACATGTACGTAGTACCTAGGTGCGCGCTCCTCCATTCTCCGGTACCACCACACTGACTGACCAAGTCAACTTCACACCGTGAGTAAACTCCACAACCATGAGCAAACACAGCCATTCGGTTCTTGTAGTTTTGCTAGTCAACTGCCCGTCTGAATCCCTTTGGTCATTGATATATTCCGTATTTCAAGAATCTATTTTCTCCTCACATGTGCATCTATTTTTATGCACTCAGTTCCATTATAATTAATAGCTTATAACTGTAGATTACTGTGTGGAGATTATAACAATTTTTAATTTATATAATTGTTTTTGAATTTCTATAAGTTTATTTTAGAATCAATTCTAACTTCTTTCTTTCCTTTTTTCTTTTCATTTTTTTTCTCTTTTCTTTTCTATTTTTTTTCTCTCTTTTTTTTTCCCCCTTTCTCTCTCTCTCTCTCTCTCTATCTCGATTTTGATACAACACTTTTTGCTCTGTTCATTATTTTTATTTTATACAAACACAATGAAGAATATAATTATGTATTAAACAGTTAGATACTAAATTATATGACTTCTATTATTTATAATAATTTTTGTTTTGTAATAATAATAATAATTAATGATGATCACTCTCCAAACAGTAATCTATTAGTGTTATCAGTACTAGTGTATCAAATAAGGGTGAAGCATACTAATCTATTTCTAAGTCGATTTGTGGGTAACACGGAAAGATAAGGGTGAGCAAACTATTGTGCATTTGATATCCAACAGTTTGCTGCATCAGCTGCCGCGTATAACCATAACCAGAGGAAAACAATGTTGACAGACGTGTGACTACATATTTCTTGGCAAATGCAAATGATGTTTTGATGGATACCCTTCTCCATGATGACTTCGCTTCTGATTGGTATAATATTTTCTAATAATTATTGAATTTGGACAAGAATTCTTATTATTCACCCCTTTCAACTATATTTTATTCCTATACATATATTAGTATTAGAGAATCTGTTTACAGGCACATTTGCAATGTTGTAAGTACATTGGGTGGCCTCTCTACGATGCGTCTGTTAGTTTTTAAGGTATTTAGGGTTAAGTAGAATATAAGAAAAATTACATGCTTGTTCCAAAATTTGTACCTGCACTTAGGTAATTGATATGTAAACGAGATTACGTGTAAGATGCTGCTGAACGAGCATGCTCCAGTGGAGTGAGTATACATCATTGACACGAACAGTTTTATAAAATAATGTTCAACAATGAATCATTGTCCACAACTAGTAATCGTTTGTTATTGGAAAACAAAAACAAAAAAAAAAAAAACATAAAAAAAAAAAAAAGACAATTACATTTAATATTCACTTTCTAAATTTCTAATATCCAAGCAGATGCATCTATATATATGTGTATATATATACATATATATATATATATGTATATATATGCATCTATATATATATAGCATCGTTTTGCTGGACAGTGAGATAATACCGATAAATATGCTATTTTTCAAACGTATTTTATTATTCATTTTTTTTTTATTATATATATATACATATATATATATATTAATTGACGATACATCCACGAAGATTTATAAATAAAGAATTTCTTATTAGTTATTAAAAGCTTCATTTACATGTTTTTTATACTCTACACCTGATTGCGGCAATAGAACGACTCATCTTACCCACACATTTCTTTTCTTTATATGTCAATATACGATTGCTAGTTTTTTTTTCTTCTTCTTTTTTTTTTTTCTCTCTTCTTTACTTTCTTTCTTTCTTTCTTTCTTTTTTTTTTTTCTTTTTTTTCTTTTTTCTTTTTCAATTAAACTACAATTATACATCAAGCCCGATAAGCTTGTTTCGACTATCCGATCTCATCTTTCTCGCGTTCTTGTGTTTTATAGAAGCAGGAAGAGGAGAAGGCCCAAGTAAAACGTAAAAAAGAAGCTGTCGAAAAGGAGGAACGAGAGAAACGTGAAAAGGAACGGAGAGATAGGCGAGAGGAGGATGGAGCTAGCAAAGATGATCAGGAAGGCGAGCCTGGTAGTAGCCCTACGTCTCACAAAGGACGAAGTAGTAGTACAGGTAGCAGTAGAAGAGATAAGCGTCGTTCTAAATCCAGGTAAGAAGGAGATCGATAATACATGTAAATCTTTTTAAATATCTATCTGTCTCTTTGTATATTTTTACATATACATATTTACACACATACACACACACATATATATATATATATACATATATACATACATTTGTATGTATTTATGTATGCATTTATGAACGAAAGAAAGAACGAACGAACGATACATATGCATATCCTTTTATTGATTGAAATTTATATTTATATTTATATTCTTGAAGATCAAAAGAACGCGAGAGAGATCGGCAAAGGAGCGAGAGGGATCGTGATAGGGACAGAGATCGCGAGAGAGATCGCGAGAGGGATCGAGAGAGGGATCGTGACCGTGAGAGAGAACGAGAGAGAGAAAGGGAAAGGGATAGGGAGAGGGAGAGAGACAGGGAGAGGGAGAGAGAAAGGGAAAGAGAGGAGGCACGAAAAACTGAGAGAGAAATAATGAGAGAAAGGGAGGAAGAGGAGGAGGCCAAGGAGAGGAAGAAAAATGAGAGGAGAGCTAGGGAAAAGGAGGCGGCTTATCAGGAACGTTTACGAGCATGGGAAACTCGGGAACGTCGTAAACAAAAGGAATACGAAAAGGAAACCGAAAAACGTAGGGCGAAACGAGAGGCGAGAGAACGGGAGGCAAAAAGATTAAAGGAATTTTTGGAGGATTATGATGATGATCGCGATGACGCTAAATATTACAAGGGTAAGGAATTGTCTCGACGTTTGGAGGAACGTGCTTTAGAGGCCGAAGCTGATTCGAGAGATCGTTGTGCCGAAAGACAGGAGCTGCAAAGATTACGTGACAAACTTTATGCCGATGCCTCGCATCCTGATCCTGCTGCTGAATTCGAAAGGGTAAATTTTGAATTTCATTCGATCATCATATGATAAAATACATCTATATAAGTAATATAAGAGGACGTCATTGAGGGTTTAACTTTATCTTTTTTTTTTTTTCTTTTTTTTTTTTTTTTTTTTTTTTCCTTTTTTTTTTCTTTCACTCCTTATCTCCTTTAGCTAAAAGCAGAAAGAGAAGAACAATATAAGCCTAAACCAGTGATTACTATTATCGATGAGGAGGATGAAAAGGTTGTGAAGAAAGAGAAGGAAGTGGTAATGCCACCTATTGAAACCGAGCCAATTGAAAGTGATAGCGACGATGGTGTTCAATTCGATGATGCATCTCAACCGGAGGTACCATCGAGAACACCACCACGTCATCATCATCACCATCGTAGGCATCATCGTCATCATCAAAATCATCATCGTGATGGCGCCGAAGATAATGAGGAAGTTGTCGTCGAGACCGATCATGAGAATCAAAAGGATATTAGATCCTCGCCGATGCATCAATCGGTTGGTACACCGGCCCAATCGATTCCGCCCTCGTTGGACGAGGATTCGCGTATGTCTCTTGTCAGTGAACCGGAAAAAACAAGCGGCAGTAGGTTTATAATTTGTGAGATCTTGCTTATTTTTTTAAATATTAATAGTCCATTCTTTTTTTTTTTTTTTTTTTTTTTTTTTTTCTGGGGAGGGTTTACCTGAATGCGACTCCATAAGTATATTTATTATATATTAAGGAACATACGCCTTTGTTAATTCTTCATTATCTATCCAATGTATCCTATTGTTTAGGTAATTTTGTTCCTTTTGCAATGGGAAGTGGTGGGACACGGGGAGAACATGCAGTTGGTAATAAAACTCCTGCAAGTCCTGGTACAGCCGTCAGTACGAATTCTCAGCAAGCTAATCAGACTAGAAAAAAAGGTCGCATCGATGTGAAGGATGTTTTTAATAATGACGATGACGATGATGGTACTAATAATGCGAAGAAACGGAAATTAGTTCCTCTAGGTAGTAAATACACGTTAATGATATAATTAAGTAAATAATATATATTTCATTAATATAATTAATAAATGATCTACCCTTTTTTTTTTCTTTTCTTTTTTTTTCTTTCTTTCTTTTTTTTTCTTTCTTTTTTTTTTTTTTTTTTTTTTTTTTTCTTTTTTTCTTTCTTTCTTTCTTTCTTTTTATACATACCTACGCAGATTATGGCGATGAGAAAAAGAAAAAGGCAAACGAGGAGACTCCGAAGCCTGGTAAAGAAGAAAGTACAAAGAGCCAAGAAGAAAAACGAAAACATATAAAGTCTCTCATTGATAAAATTCCTACTGATAAGAACGCACTGTTCGGATATCAGCTTGATTGGGCTGTAATAGATAATGTTAGTATCGGAAGAAATCTATTTAGTTATATTTATTCAGTTAAATTTTCTTATATCATTAATATATTTTTAGACATTAATGGAAAAAAGAATAAGACCGTGGATTAATAAAAAAATCATTGAATACATTGGAGAACCGGAACCGACTTTGGTCGATTTTATATGCAGCAAAGTTATGGCTGGTAGTTCTCCGCAAGGTATACTCGATGATGTACAAATGGTACGTTTATATTTTTCTTCATACAAATGGATTTTCAATGCATTCCTTTCATAGAAAAAAAAAAGAAATGAATGCCATTGAAAAGATTTACCTTCGCCCCCTTTTTTCTTTTCCTTTTTCTTTCTTTTATAGGTATTAGACGAAGAAGCCGAAGTGTTTGTAGTTAAAATGTGGAGGTTATTAATTTACGAAGTGGAGGCGAAAAAGATGGGTTTAGTTAAATAAATGTTGTAATATCTACAACGTTAATCGATTTACAATTTATATTATACATACAAATACCTTTGGTTACAATATAATCCGTAGAGGCAGCGAATCCCACGCACGTTAATAATGTATCATTTGTAGGAATCTACGCTAGAACAAGAAAAATATGACGTATTGCTTAATTAAATAGGCAAGATCTACGTGTGTAGCAGTTATAATGTTAAATACAACTTGTAATTACGATTTGTAAATTTTGAGTTCTCTTCAAGTTTGCTTCGTCAATCGATCATCAATAATGGAAAGGTAAGTATTTTTCGTCGTTGAAAAATTAAAAAAAAAAATATATAGATATATATATATATAGATATATATACATACATACATACATATATATATGTACATATATATATATATATATATATATTTTGTGTTTTCGTAGTCATTGAAAATAATATTTAAAAGGGAAAAAGAAATAAATATTTAATAATTATAACGCAATTAATCTATAGAAATAGACAAAGAATCGACTCTTATAATATACATATATATATATATATATATATATATATATATATATATATATATACATATATATATATTTAATATAATTTGATCGTGCCATATGGGCATTACGTATAACATGTATACGTTGTAGATATATATATCTTTTATAAATTTTTAAAATACGTAAATACATATATGAAAAGGAATTAATCGTATATGTCAAATTAAATGTGTATGTCTATCGAGTAAAAGTTCGTTTGAACTGAATGAACGACGAAAGTGAATCGTGAGTGTAATAATAATAATAATAATAATAATAATAATAATAATAATAATAATAATAATAGTACTAATAATAATATTTACGTACTAATTTAATCAGTGACACATGCGCGTATGTTTACACAGAAATTTTTTTTCCTCGTCGATACACTATAATCCATGTGTCTATTACTCTACTACGTGCGTAAATAATACACATGTATAATAATTCATGAATGAAATTTTCCATCTATGAAGAAGCGATATTGATCAAGAAAATCATTCACTTATATCGCACAACTACTACATACGTAATATAAGAAATTAAAAACTAATGATCGGAGGTTGGTTGGTCGTCGTCCAAAAATAATTTTTATCCACGTACAAGTTCGTCAAATGTAAATAAAAGAAAGGAAGCTCGAATAAAATCAATTTTACATTATCGACAAATCTCTTGATATATATATGTATATATATATATATATCTTTTTCTTTTTCTTTTTCTTCTATATTCTTTTTCTATTAATCGCAATGAAAATGAACATTCGATAGGGTATAGTATCCCTCATTTTTCGTTCTTTTATTATTTCTTATTTTTTCTTTTTTTTTTTGGTCGTACATTTATCATCGTTCTTCAACGTTCAACCCCCTAAGCGAAGAAAGTTAGACGCATTCGTCCAAGGGGGTTAACGAGTGGGCAATAAAAGGAGAATGAGAGAAGGAGAGAAAAAGAAAGAAAGAAAGGGAGAAAGAGAGAGAGAGAGAGAGAAAGAGACTTCCGTAACAAACTGAGCGCATATACGAGGAGCGTATCGTCGTAAATAACATTTCGAACAGAGGTGCGAAACGTAGGATGCATAATACGTGAGGGAGGAGACGACGATAATAGAAAAGCTTTGGGAACAGTTCGAAAGAGAAATAGGAAAAGAAAAAAAGAAAGGGTAGTGATCTTGGGGGTGGTACGCAATCGCACCGGTACAAAGAACCCATAAAAGGTGGTTGGGGAGACGTTTTTCCTGTAGTACCGAAAAAGTAGGAGACACTTTGGGTAAGGCGACTGTACCTCTCTCTCTTTCTCTCTCTCTCTCTCTCTCTCTCTCTCGCTCTACCAGCGAACACAATAACGCCCTGCTATTACCGGAGAGCTTGTATTAAGTCCTCGAAAAAAAGCTTTTATGCACTTAACAACAAATAATACGAGAAGTGCCGTTAACGCTCGAGATATATATAGACTACAGCGACCACGAGCACGACGTCGTCGACATCTACTCTCTTTCTCTCTTTGTTTTTCTCTATCTCTATCCCACTTTTCGTTCTTTCTGAAAAAGAATTTTTTTGCTAGAGACAACAACACAGCGACAGTAGTAGTAGCAGCAGCAGCAACAACAGCAGCAGTAGTAGTTAGTAGTAGTAGTAGTAGTAGTAGCAACAGCAACAGTAGCGGCAGAGTAGCTGTAGTATAGCAATAGCAATAGCAGCAGCAGCAGCAGCAGTAGCAGCAGTAGTAGAACAGCAAGGTACATTGCTCGGTCGAGCACACCGTCTGATAATTTCTAGGGATCTTGAAAGTCCGGGCCGACGAGTGAAACGACCGTTTCGACGCCATCAGCGTCGACTATTGAAAGAGAGAGAAAGAGAGAGAGAGAGAGAGAGAGAGGAAAATGAAAGAAATGGGGGTGAGTGGTACAAGTCAACCCCCCTCGAAACGTGTAACTTTCTTCCGGCGTCGTCTACACTCTTATACTAGTTGGATGGAGTCGCCAGGGTTCGCGGATACGAACTTTCCGAAGATAAAGTAATATTATTTCTGCTCGAGTTAACGAGCGAGTCGATGTAGACGATCGTCGTCTCTCTCTTAGGTATCGAAGGGTAACTGAAAGACGCACAAAGAGAGAGAGAGAGAGAGAGAGAGGAGACGTCTCGCGTTTTGCATTTTACAGGTGAAACGTGCTCGAGATGTCGATCAGCGAGAAAGGAATATACTTTGAGAGGAGGATGAGAAGGACTCAAGGAATCGTCGCACGTACATGGCAAAAGGAGATGAAACGGTAACGAGTACGGTCCACGGTAACTAAATATTCGCACAAGAGCTTGCAAAGGTCGTGGAAGAGAGAGAGAGAGAGAGAGAGAGAGAGAGAGAGAGAATGAGAAGTGAATGGGATGGTATATGGAGTTCGGTACCACCATCACGCAATTTACCCTACGAGCCTAACGAGAATCATCGAATCTTCGAGAGGTCTCTTACTACGCATTCTGAAAATCGCACTTCACGCGACATTTACCACGAAGGACTCTTATACAGGACCCTCGTCCTTCTCCTCCTCCTCCTCCTCCTCTTCCTCCTTTCCCTTCCTCCTTTTTCTTCTTCTTTGCGATCGTGAGAGAGTTTGATCTTTGAATGCGAATGAGTGTCGAGCACTTTTATTTTTCATTTCTTTTCTTTTAATTTTATCTTTCCTTCTCCTTTTCTTTTTCTTTTCTTTATTGTCATTTTTTTTTTCATTCCTCCTTCCTCCTTTCTTCCTTTTGTTCTCTCTCTCTCTCTCTTTCTCTCTCTTGTCCGTTTCTCTTTATTATTTATTCCGACATCTCGTGAACGTAATATCGTTGATGATGTAATTTATTAGATACGAAGTATATCCCATAATCGAGTTTCTAATAATATCATTAGAAGGCGTAAAGCGAAATGATAAGGATGAGGATAATGACATTCGCTATGGGGATATAATCGATTTCGATCGTGATCCCCTAGTGGCATTGGACTTATTCGTAATGTTCGTTATATTGTTACGTAGAAAAGCGAGTTTATCGTTTTAGAAATGTTTGGTTCGTTTTTCTGCTGGAAACTAAGGTGAAAAGAAAAGATCTCCGAAGAATGGATATGGAGATATAAAAAGAAAAAGAAAGAAAGAAAGAAAGATAGATAGATAGATAGATAGATGGAAGAATGAGAGAGAGAGAGAGAGAGAGAGAGAGTAAGAGAAAGATAGAGTCAGTGAGACACGATGCACATGCAGAACGAGATGCGGTTGAATGAAACAACGAGACGATGTGCCGGGGATTGAGAAGATGAGAAGGTATAAGAGTAGGAGGAGGAGGAGGAGGAGGAGGAGGAGGTGGTGGTGGTGGTGCTGGTGGAGCAAGAGATAGAAGAGGAGGAGGAGAAGAAGGAGATAGGGGTGGAGGGTTGGATGGATCGTTTCTACGTCGCGGAAGCGAGCGCAGCAACCGCGTAAGCGCGAAGATGAAGAAGCAATTATTCTAATGGAGGCTTAGGGAGGATTGTGGCCGAGACAAGTGAGGTAATCCATGAATAATACCTGTACCTTTCTACCTACTCACTCCTTCTCTTTTCCTCCTCCTTCCTTTCTCTCTCTCTCTCTCTCTCTCTTTCTCTCTTCCTCTTTCCTATGGAAGACCTATACTCCTCACACCTCAACGTGTGTTGTCCCTCCTGCTTGCTAATATTATGCTAAACTCCTTTAATCCTTAAATGCCACCTCCAAGCCCGATGTGGGTACAGTTTGAATATCTTGAATAACACGACCGAATTGTCCTTCCTCACCTCTCCTTCCTTCCCTCTTTCTCTCTCTCCCTCTCTCTCTTTCTCTCCTCCTTTCTTTCTCTCTGTCTTTCTTCTAACTATGGCTAGTTCCTTCAGTTTGTCTCGTACATCTTACTCCCATTCCTTCTATCAAACTCAAACGCTTTCCCGATCCATTCGAATCTTGTTGATCTTTCTTCGACAACTGGACTTCGTT
>NC_140826.1:3677500-3687500 GCF_050613455.1 Vespa mandarinia | reverse complement strand
GAAGGAAATGAGTGTCTCGCGAAAGAGAGACAGAAAGAGACAGAAAGAGAGAGAAAGAGAGAGAAAGAGAGAGAAAAAGAGAAAGAGAGAAAGAGAGAGAGAGAGAGAAAGAAAGAGATGACTATACCTCGAAGGAAACCTAGATTCCAAGGTAGATTAAACTCGGCGGAGATATGCCGTCGTCGATAAGTGCCTTTAACTTTCAGCAAACTGTTCATAGTTCGGTGCGTACGCAATGAAGTCTCCGAAGATAGCGCGTTCGGGCAAAGCCAACGAATCCTTTCGTCGATCAATTACCGAAAGCACCCAAGGATTATGTGCCTTCTAAACCATTTTCTTCTTCCTCTTCTTCTTCTTCTTCTTCTTCTTCTTCTTCTGCTTCTGCTTCTGCTTCTTCTTCTTTTGCTTCTTCCAACTCTTCTTCTTCTTCTACTTCCTCCTCTTCTTATTTTTCTTCTTCCTCTTCTTCTTCTTCCTCCTCCTCTTCCTCTATCCTTCTTTTCCTTCTTGTTTTTCTTCTAGCTATTCACAGTTCTCTACTTTGTTTCAGAGTTTTCCCGCATTATCGTACTACTAAAACTGGAGCGAATGTAAATTATTCAAAGAAGAATCTTGGGTAAATGTATGTAGTAACTAAGATAGTATCTACCCATTTATATGTCTATCTGTCTATCTATCTATCTATCTATCTATCTATCCATCTATCTATCTATTTTTTTATCTACTTATATACTCAGACTCAAACTTTTTTACGAATCCAAAAAAATTCTCTTGAAATTATTCAGATTCAGTCTATTATTATATATCAATGAATAATATAGGAAAGGGTATATATATATATATATATATATATATATATATGTATATATTTTTAGTTATATTCGAATAAGACATTTCTTAAAAATCTACACTGAGATTCAATCGTATTTATTATAAGTTTCATACATGAATTTAATTTCTTTTCATGTCTAACAAGGAAAAAACAAAAATCAAAAAAAAAATCTATATCAAACGACAATCTTAGACAAGTTTGAAAAAATTAAAAGACTTTATATCCGCTCGATATTTTTTTTAAGATAGGATTAGAGTCAGAAAGGTGAATAGGTGAGTGAAGGGATTGGAGATATGAAAGAAATAAAAAAAACAAAGAGTAAAAGAAAAAAAAAAAATAAAAAGAAATCAGTACTAATTGCCAAAAAGAGAGAGAGAGAGAGAGAGAGAGAGAGAGAGAGAGAGAGAGAGAGAGAGAGAGAGAAAGAGAGAGAGAGTAGAAAAGAAATAGAAAAATGATCGAGGGGGTTCGACAGACGGATGAGATAAAATACGTCTCTAAAATTCCATCTACATTTCAGAGTTGGGTCGTCGTTTCCGACTGGAAATTGAGCTTCTCTCTCTCTCTCTCTCTCTCTCTCTCTCTCGGATTTGAATGAGTAGTAGTAGTAGTAGTAGTAGTAGTAGTAGTAGTAGTAGCAGGAATCAAATCGAGTCAATTCGAGTTGAGTCGAGTCAATTCGATTCGAATTCTCGTCAAGTCAAAAAGGTCAAGCTGGGCCAGTGAGTCGAATATTAGCTAGACAGAGATAAAATGAGATAAAACGAGAGAGGACAAGAAAGAGAGATAGATAGAGAGAAACAGAGAGAGAGAGAGAGAGAGAGAGAGAGAGAGTCAATAGTCAGTTGGAACGATTACGCGATCCGCGAAAGCGACCGAGAAACGTTGGAATTTCATTAGCATCGAACGTTGCCGGTCGAACTGTCCAAGTCTACTACTTGTCCAAGTCTACTGCTACACACGTTCGACGACAAGACTCCCCTCTCTCCTATGATCGGTTCCTCTTCTTGTGGTATACGGCCCTGGTCCTATTCCGTTCCTGAACAATGTGTGGATAGAAACCGTGATAGGGTTGAAGAAGTACGAAATGGGAGGGACAAGTTGGAGAGAGTAGATGGGGAGAAGGTTAGTTGTTACCTACATACGTGCCTGACTGCTGCATCTCTCTCTCTCTCTCTCTCTCTCTCTCTCTTCCTCTCATTGTCTATCTATCTATCTATGTATCTCCCTCTCTTTCTCTTTTACTCTCACGTTTGTTGTCTCTTCGAACGAGGAAACCTCGCTAACGAGCGAGACCAGACAAACTTCGGAAAGCTGATTTTCAAACGTCTCTTCCTATAATATCGTTTTCCTTTCCTTTTTCTTTTTTATTTTTCTTTCTTTCTTTCTTTTTTTCGTTTTTTTTTTTTTTTTGTAATCTATCTTTCTCCTTTATCCCTATCCGTCGTCTATCTGTTCGTCTCTCTCTTTCACTCTTTTTAATAGATCTTTATTTTCGAAAAATAATTAGTCAGAGTATTTATCGTATTTAACGTATCTTAATCGTTGGCATTTTATCTCTGATAAAATAGTATACCTAAATACGTACATACGTGTTACGAGGGAACACCGAAAACCGACCCTGGCCGATCTTTCGCGGTCAGATTTTCTCTACGATTGGTAAATCTATTGCGTTAAGCCCTTTAAAGTTGGTCAACGTTGGGAAGATCTAATTTGCCGTGCAACTAAAGTGAGAGGTGGGGAGAGTGGGGGGAGGGGCAGGGCGGGTTGGGAGGAACGAAGATGAGGTTACTGTATGTACGTGTGTCTACGAAAGAGAAATAGAAAGAGAAAGAAGGATAGATAGATAGATAGATAGATAGATAGATAGATAGATAGAGATAGAGAGAGAGAGAGAGAGAGAGAGAGAGAGAGAGAAAGAGAGATGGCGAATAGATGGCAGAGAGACAGAGGACAATAGTGTGCCGTAGGATCGGTGGTGTAAAAGCGGAAGGCACTCTCACCCTCTTTTACCCCTCTCTTTCGTGGGGTGCGAGGTGGGTGTTGCTAGCCCCAGCGTTCACTAACGTCCCACCCATTCCAAAGTCCATTACGGATTCCGTGGAATTATGCCGATTAGCCCGGGATCCTGGAATTTACACCGGACTAACGCTCAATACTAGCCACCGTGGCGAAATCTCATCTCGTGGAAATAATTAAAACCCATACTCGCTTCTACCCCACCATCCCACCCCCATAGTCCAATCCCTCCTCCTCTACCTTCCACCCTCCATCCTCCATCCTTTCCGGTGCTTTGCCCCACCACACCCACGAAACATATCTCCGTGTCCGAGTTGGTGAATGTGAGTGCGAGATAGACTATATATATATATATATATTTATATATATATATATCTTTCCAGCATTATCAAAGGCCAGACAGACAGATAGACAAGCAGACAGACAGACAGATAGATAGATAGATAGATAGATAGATAAATGGATAGATGGATAGATATATAGATAGATATTCTAGCTATCTGTCGTTTCCTTCTCCAAGTTTGTTCTTCCTTAGGGACGTTCAGGATTATATTCTTTGTGTCTTACGTGTGCCAATCTTTTTCCCTTATCTTTCAACTTCCGTTTGAAAATTTTGAAAAATGACTATTCTCTTTGATTAAAAAGATAGTATATATTGGAGATATTATATATATATATATATGTATATATATCTCGCGATTATTGAATTAATAGATATATATATAATATTCTTCATCTAACGTAATTATATTTAAAATTGTATAAACTTTCGTCTCTTTAATAGGATATCCTTTAAACCAATGAGACAATTATTATTCTCACGTTTTATCTATTATCAAAATGTAATAGTATTCGTTTATTATTATATTTATCGTTTCAATTGAATTACGAATAAAATCGAAATCATTCGAATAAACTAATCTATTTTCCTTGAAACAAATTTAATTTAGATCGCGTTCTAATATGAAAGATTTATTGTAATTTTAGGAATTTTCCGTTTTCCTTTTTTTCTATTTTTTCTTTCTACGTCAGTCCTTTTTCGAAAGATCCAACGTTATTTGCATACTTAATAATTATTATTTCTCTCTGGAGATATTTTCTTCGGTTTACGTATTTCTTTTTCTTTTTATTTTTCTTCGTTTTTTTTTTCTCCTTTTTTTTTTATTCCTTTTCTTATTTTCATAGAGAAGAGATCGTCGAACGATAAGATGTAATAAAAACAAAAAGAAAGAGATAGACAGAGAGGAGAAGAGAGAGAGAGAGAGAGAGAGAGAGAGAGAGAGAGGATGACCTTTTGAGTTTTAATAAAGCGAAGCACAGGGGTAAATGCAGGAGGCATTATGCAAATGTTCGCTGGTATAGATCGACGCTAAATTTCGTTGGCTTTCATTGGTGGTCGAGGATGGTGGTCGAGTGCCGATAGTGTTATTATATTATTTCGCTAATGTTATTGCTGTGTTATGCGGAGCCCAATTAATAACATGAACGCGAAGCCTGGCTCACGGTGGCATCGTTTGATCAGGTTTACGCAGACCGACACCGCACCTGGCCCGCCCGAAATCGGATACTCAATGAAATTGATTAACGCGACGCCAGCTACGGCGAACCGCACTTTACGATCGCGTACAGATCGCGAACCCCTAGAACTAAAGTAGGCTAATTCGTCTACAAAATTATCTCTGACTATTTGACTAATTATCTTATCCACGGTAACATATTCTTTCTTATCTTCATTAACATTCAAAATTATATAATTTTATGTATGACCTTCCTTTTTTTCTTTTTTTCATCTTCTTTCAAGATTTATACATACATATATACATACATATATATATATATATATATGTATATGTATGGATGTAAAATTTATAGATCAATATTAATATAGATTTAATATAGATTTTATATATATTAATGTATCATAAATAAATATAATGTTATATATAATTCGTTTTAAATACGATGAAAAATATTTCGTTGTAGATTTATATTAGTATTAATTTATTACATATAATTTATTTATGTATATATGAAAGGTAAAATATTTTAAATCATGACATCTAAATATATGTACATATATTACGAAATCAATAGTAAGAGAAGTAATGGCCAGTTATCACTATAGATTAATGCTCTTTAAATGTAACGTTATATGAATCGTATTAAATAGGATAAAAAAAAGTTTTGCATTTATTAAAAGAAAAAAAAAAAAAAAAAAAAAAAAGAAAAAAGAAAGAAAAAAAAAACCATCATTCTCATAAGAATTATTTATAAATCGCATATTTGAGAAACAAAGTTTTTTGCAAATTTTAAAACAAAATGATTCCTCTCGTTTTTGTGAGATCCCTTTCATTAAAAATATGTCTCCTACTCTTTTTCTCTTTCTCTCTCTCTCTCGTTCTCTTTAGACGAGTAAACCGCTCCAAGTTCGTTTCGATTAAAGCGGATATTTGCCTTTCGGAAATTGAACGGTTTCGTTCCACTCGTGTCACATCGAGAAGAACTCTTTAAATCAAGCGTTGAACTTTAAAATATATATATATATATATATCTAAAATCGATCTATATTTAAAAGAATAAATTATCGCCTATGTACATCTCTATTTTTCTTTTTTTTTTTTTTATAATTTATTTATTTATTATTTTGATACCTATTGTTTTTTATTTATTTTGTTTTCACGAAAAAAGAAAAAATAAATGGAACGCACGTATATACCATTTCTATATATATACACACACACACACACACATATATATATATATATATATTTCATTAAAATCGTCCTCGAAATTTCCAATGAACATTCGACACTACCAATCTGATTCTGCAACGATCGTTTATCCGATTGCTTTCCAATAAATTTTATTCGCGAGTGGAATCAAGCGAAGATCAGCTGAGCAAAGTCGACGATTAAAAGTCTTCTAAACGACGAACGATTGCCTGTTACACTGTACCTGAAAATCCGATAACGCAGTGTCACCAACGACACAATATCGACTACTCAAATTGTTTGTTCGCCCTTTATACGTTCAATATTTCTTTCAAATTATTACGATATATCTTCAATGTATTTCTTTAAAGAATCACAAAATGTTTGTATGTCACATACATATGTATATATATATATATATATATATATATATATATATACATGTATGCATGTACGTGGTAGATCAATATACTATTTAATATACTTACGTTCAGTAATTCAATTTTACAAAATAATAACAATAATAATAATATAATTTATTTATCGTCAAGAAATAAAAATTATTTATTAAAATGTTTGATATTTCTGGTTTCTTTTTTTTTACTTTTTTTCTTTTTTTATTCTCATATATCTACGTCTATCGCGTGTTTTTTAACAAAACCTATGTTGTACATGTAAAACTTCGATCTATTAGATTTTTCTTAAAAAAAAAAATTACCCAGTGGAATATTCTACATGGACAATATATTTATCGAGAAATTATATAATAATATAATTTATATGAGATAAAATACAATAATAGAAATATCAATTATATCAATAATATATTAAAAGATGTTGATCTATTTGTTCCTTTTTACATTCATATTGTTTTTAACGTGGACAACGGAGACAACAAAAAATATTTTTCTTTTGAAATTGTAAGAGAAAAAATATCGCCTTTTTTAATCTCGATCGTTAGATATTTTTCTTTCTTTTCTTTCCTCTTTCTCTCTCTCTCTCGGCGACGACGTATATATCCGAACGTATATTACAACATGGCGTGTCGTTATTTTCGTTTCCAAAGGATCGCAAAGATCGTAATGGTCTTAACGCGTATCACGATCCTCGTCTCGGGTTAGCAGAGAGACTTGACAGTTTATGAGTTTACACGTACGGTAAGATTCGCGATAGGGCGCGAAACCCTCTATAGGGTTCCTCTTTACCTACCCTACTACCCCTTCTACAGGTTTGTACTCTTTCCTTCTTCTTCTCTTCTTTTCTTGCGCAACGATTTTCTGTTTGCACAATATTTCTGATTACAAATACAATTCGTAGATGCTTGCAATTGTATTTCAACGATAAATGTGAAAAAAAGTTTTCGTCGTAATTGTCGATTGTTAAATCGATATCTATCTCATGGTACTTCGAATATTTTCAATGGTCGGTTAAATAATGAAATTAAAACAATACAGTTTGAAACTTAATCGGTATCTTTTTTCTCTCTCTCTCTCTCTTTCTTTTTCTTTTTTTTTTTTTTTTTTTATAATTTTTTTTTGTCGAGTTATATCGAAATCACGAAGCTTTTATTTTTTCGTTTGAACGATATGCTATTGAAAAATATACGTACATATATACACACACACACACACACACACACACATATATATATATATAAATTACATATAAATTAAATCTCTCGAAGATTTTACAGCTGATCGTACATGAATAGGTAAATACTTATATGTATATATATTTCAATTCATTTAATTATCTGTTTTATTAAACGGATCTTCTATAAACTGTTAATACTTGATTAATAAATTTTTAATATATATGTATATATATATATATATACATATATATAATCATATAGATCTCAGTATTTTAAGTATTCATACATACATACATACATACACGGACATTCAAACCAGAAATCTCACGAACCTATATACCTAAATACATGGACATTGCTAAATCGAGCGTAATTTCGCTTTACGTTTGCATTGTAATATACTGGTTAACGTAAGCGTACGTTTTCAAGCAGAAAAATAACTTTTCGTACTTTTTTTTTCACATGGGAACAAATTTTATTGGTATAGACCAGTCAAATACAGAAATAGTAGAATAAATGTAGATATAATATAATTACGATGAAAAAGGAAAATGTAATACGTTATGACCGTGTCATATTTAATTAATCATTTATCAAAAAGATGCAACTTTAATTATTTTTATTTACTTCCTCGTACTTCTTTCTTCATACTTTTTCCATCTCTACGATCAATTTCTTCGATAAAAGGTAAATATATATATATTTTCTTTTTCTTTTTCTTTTTTTCCCCCTAAAAGAGAATTCTCTCTTGAAAAAGTTTCGCAGTTGAGACCCTTAGAAATATATCTACATCGATAAAATATAACCAGTTCGTCAGCATCTTTTTCCTTCTCTCTCTCTCTCTCTCTCTCTCTCTCTCTTTTTCTCTCTCTCTTTCTCTCTCTCTCTTTCGTACTCACCTTATCGATAGTCAAAGGTGTATCAGCCCATTGGATCGCGTTGTTTGTTTGGCGTGAAGTTTATCGGTTCTTCGACGATTTCTCAAAGTTGGTCGAGCTAGTTTCCCAAGCTCCTTCCTCCTCCTCCTCTTTTCTTCTCCTCTCTCTCTCTCTCTCTCACTCTTTCTCTCTTTCACATCCACAGATTCCCTCCTTACGGAATTCCTTTGGGAACTTTCCGATATTCATATCTGCCTGCTACTACATCAAAAATTCCAAGCTCGCCCATACCTACCATCCTCAGAGTTCTCCTCCCTCAGTTATAAAGGATTCGCAGCCACTTACAATATCCTCGGCCCTCCTCTTTCAAAGGAGACCGACACACATTCGCTCTCTCTCTCTCTCTCTCTCTCTTTCTTCTTTACTTCTCCTTATTCCCCTCGTCTACCTTTTTACTCTTTACTTCTCCCCTTTTCCTCTATCGGATCGAACACAACCGCCCCGTTCATCGTCATCGACGATCGAAAGCATCTATATATCTTTCTCTCTCTCCCTCTCTCTCTCTCTCTCTCACTCTATCTCTTTCTTTCTTTCATACTCACGTTTTTCCTCATCCTTCACTGTTACTCTTCGCGATCTGGATTAACGAGCCAACCCTTTTTCTAACTTTCCTTTCTCCCTTTTCTTCAGTACTCGCCAGAGGCTGCTGTTGAAAGGAGAAAGAGAGAGAGAGGGAGAGAGAGAGAGGTCCGAGGTTGGGCCATCCGGCCCGTTCGTGATCAGCCTTGAAACGACTTACTATAGTTCGATCTTATATATACCTATCGACCAATCGTATCTATTCAGGGGAACAAGTCGATGTTCTTTCGTCTTTACTCCCTTCCCTCTACCTCAATTCTATCCCCTACCGTTCTCTTTTAACTTCGTTCGATCAGTTCTAACGAAATCAACGATTTAGCGAATCTTTACAATTTCAACGTGAATACTCGCGATCGTTCTATGATTAGTCTATGCTCCTCTTAGGACACATAGAGACATACATATATATATATATATACAGATGTATATACAAGGTACATATATGACTAGTTTCTTAATTAATGGTCCACGTAGATAATTCGTATCACGGATTAATTCGATTCGAAGTGTCTACTAATTATCTGTAGAGTCTTGTTGCGTGCTAGTCATCGGATCGAAATTCTAGAGATATGTGTAAGTGTTAGTACGTGTTTGTGTGTGTGAGAGAGAAAGGTAGATATATAGATATATATATATATATATATATATATATATATATATATATATATATAGAGAGAGAGAGAGAGAGAGAGAAATGGAAAGAGAACGACATGGGTATTACCTCTCTCCATCTCTCTCTCTTTCCCTCTCATTCACTAGTACGTGAAGTGTATGTGAGAGAGAGTAAGAGAGAGAGAGAGAGAGAGAGAGAGAGTCTCGCGAACTCGTTAAGCACGAACGACCGATCGAAGTCTGGAAACGGGTTGCGGTGTAAACGTCACGTTTCAGAGGCCGTCTACAATGGCTCATTAAATTGAATAATCATCGAGGTCATATCCGAGGCCACAGGTAGCGGGAATTGCAGTTAACCTCGAGAATTACGATTTTATAGAATATATAGCATCCAAAGTGTGTATACCTTAATATATATACATATATATATATATATGTATGTGTGTGTGTGTATGTGTATGTGTGTGTGTGTGTGTTTGTCAGTTTTATTTATTTTATTTAATTTCTATTTTATTTGATCATTGTCTTATATATTAATTTGTTACTGTTATCACGTATATATTTAATTGTATATAAATACATTGAGCGAAAAAGATTTTTATAAAATAATGTATTATTAACGTGGTCTTGTTATTATTGCAATCCAATAATTACTAATTTTCCTAACAAGGGAAATACAAACAACTCGGTAAATAACGAAAATCGAACGCGTCCG
>NC_140826.1:3665000-3670000 GCF_050613455.1 Vespa mandarinia | reverse complement strand
CTTTCTCGACTCTTGTTTCTACTCGGCTTATACGAGAATGTTTTGACACTTGAATATGCGAATACATGTGTGAATACGAAAAGAAAAAGAAAAGAAGAAGAAGAAGAAGAAGAAGAAATAGAAAATAAAAGAAAAAGCTTACGATATTTTTTATAATACGAGAGGACTGACATATTTTTTATATTATACACTTCTTTTCTCATTTCTTTTTCTTTCTTTCTTTCTTTCATTTCTCTCGTCTCTCATAAAAAGAAAAGAATGGCGAAAAAGAAAGAGGAAAAAAAAAAAAAAGAACAATTAAAGAAAAGAGACGAATAATTAGAACGACGTTGTCAAAGCGTGATAAATTTTTAATGACAAATAATATTATTTCCCTTTTTCTTTCTTTCTTTATTTATTTATTTATTGATTGATTTCTTTTTCTATTCGAATGTCTTTATCTCCTTCCTTTTTTCGTTTCCTTCATTTCTAGAGAAACAATAACATTAATTGAAATATAATTTAACATCAAGCTAAACTATATGAAACAAAATCAATCGTAATATTGAAATATAATATTACACGGTGTAATATAATTTAATAATAATAATAATATCATCGATATTAATAATTGTCAGATAAAATTATACATTTAATTATTATTATTATCAGTATTATTATTATCATCATCATTATTATTATTATTATTATTATTATTATTATTATTATTATTATTCTATCGATATAATTTCATTCACTTAGTATATTAAAAGATCGACGAACACAAGGATCGATAAGGAACGTAACCCGTTGGTAATTCGAGGCACTACTTGGAACGATACTTTTTGATAGGAAAAGAAATGTCTTACCGTAAAAAAAAAAAAAAAAAAAAAAAACAAGGTTGGAGGAAGAGGAAATAAGAGGAGGAGGTGGAAGTGGAGATAGAGGAGAAGAGGGGGGAAAGGGTGAGTACAGTTTTCCCTCGTCTCGTTTATACTTTCTCTCTTTCTTTCTCTCTCTCTCTCTCTCTTTCTCTCTCTCTCTCTGTCTTTCTCTTTCTCTTTCTCTTTTTCTCGTAAGAATTTATCTTAAAGTACCACGAAATTGTGCTCGACTTCAAGAACAGAGAGCCGCCGCCGTCGGCAAACTCGGTCCCGCGGTTCATTTCGAGGGGCGCACGTAGTAAAACAATCAATCCGGGCCCGGGCTATGTTCTACGCTTCGTTTCCTCCCGCGAGAAATTTTTCCACTTTTATGTGAAAATAAAACTGCTATCCGCAGCGGGCGTAAGCCCGACGAGCGTTATTTTTCCATCGAGACACTCTAGCGTTACCTTCGACCTTACCTTTTCTTTCCTTTTCTTTTCTTTTCTATTCTTTTCTTTTCTTTTTCTAATTCTTTTTTTTTCTCTCTCTCTTCTTCTTCTTCTTTTCTCTTTTTCTTCATTCATTTTTCTTATCCTTATTTTAACACCATCCGTCATTCCATACTCCCTTATCCACTTACGTTTTAATTCGATATTTTCCTTTTTCTTTTTTTTTTTTCTCTTCCTTTTACTTCTTGCTTTTCTATCTATCTATCTATCTATCTATCTATCTATCTATCTATTTATATATATATATATATATATATATATATATCTACCTATCTATTTTTTCGTTCCGTTTCGTTTTAATCTTTTTTTATTTTTTTATTTCTTTCCCTCCCCCCCCCCCCCAATTTACATCGTCAGATAATCAATTCAACGTTTAAATTCGAGAAAAGGGTATATGTAAATTTTATTATAAATCTCCGATAGGACGAGAGAGAGAGAGAAAGAGAAAAAGAGAGAGAAAGAGAGAGAGACGAAGAGAGAGAGGAGTTCAATAATTTATTTTATTCGGATATAATATATTTGCTTTTAATTATGAAAATTAAAACTTTTTTATAGAAAGTTAACGTACCTGACCGATGAAGAGACCCACGATTTGGTCGTTTCTTCATTTTCTAAGCCTGAGAAAAAAAATGGGATTAGTAACGTCGAGAACTCAATAAAATCAATCGATTTACCTTGAATATTAATTACGATGAGTTTTCTTTTCGATTTCATTTCTAATATAATAAAAACGGATTACATTCGAAGGAGTAGATTAATGATTATGATTTTAAATAATGAATGGCCTTCAATAATAAATGAAACAACGATTAAGTTACAAATAAAGAATACAAATTATTGATCGATGAAACATTGATAACGAGAGAGATGGATAGGCAGATAGAAAGAGAGAAAGAGACAGAGAAATAGTGACAATATTGATAAAATATTTAATTTACACACGACCGCGATTTAATCGACATTTCTCTCTATATATCTCTCTCTCTCTCTCTCTCTCCCTCCCACCAGATATAATATCAATTTAATTGAATATGAATATCAATAAAGTCTGCGGTAATTTCTTCGTAATTTCATAATCGCGATGAGATAAATAAGTGATCGAATCGTTCGATAATCATTACTAAATAAATAGAAAGAAAGAAAAGAAGGAAAAAAAAGAGAGAGAGAGAGAGAGAGAGAGAGAGAGAGAGAGAAAATAAAAGAAAAAGAGAAGAAAAAAGTTCGTGATTTCTCGGAGATTATAAACGATCGAACGTCGTCGTCCATCGAAGTAATTGTCACACATATACACACACACGCACACACACGCACATACACGCAAACACATATACACGCATGCACTCACACGAACACACACGCGCGCGCGCGCGCACACACACACACACTAACACACTGGACACGCACAAGAGTTCATCGTTTAATTCGGATTAAAAATATGACCGAATTAACTCTAATCTATAATCCTTGTACACCCCTTATATGATTGATATTCGATTTATTTCGTTAAACGGCAAACAGTCGATTTGTTGCGATATGAAGGAAGATCCAAAAGAATATGAAACTGCATCTTTCTGTAAGGGTTGAGGTAGACGAGGCAGAATCATCTCCTCCGATGGCGGACGGGTCCGAGGTTGAGCCAGCTTCCCTAAGCGAGCCCTGATAAATCCGATTCAGGCTATGATCCCTTGGGTTCATGAACTCGTTCATATCCTCCTCCCCTCCACGACGATCACCAATTTTTTTCGTATGTTTTGGAAGTTCCATATCTGTCAATTGCGTGGAGAGAGAAAACAAAGAAACAAAGAAACGAAAAAACCAAAAAAAAAAGAAAAAACAAAAAAAAAACAAAAAAGAAACAGGAAAGAAAAAAAGAATAAAAAGAAAATGTTTAGTCACATTAATATTATTATTATTATTATTATTATTATTATTATTATTATTATTGCGTGGGAGTATAAACGTTAAATCAGAGAGAACGTACGTGATAATATAACATATTTAATGAAACGATAGAGAAATAGATAGATAGATAGATAGAGAGAGAGAAAGAGAGAGAGAGAGAATGTGTATGTGTGTGTGTGTGTGTGTATATATGGGCATATAGAAGAGAGAAAGAAGATAGGCTACTGCTTGCTAGACAGTAAGTCGTCCGTGAATACTCGAATATTATTTTTTCCGCTGGTGAGCTTGTTCACACAAAACACAAATGCCAAATGCACGTTTTATGCGCCGCTTCACCGCACACACACACACACACACACACACATACATACATACATACATACATACACACAAATACGAACGCAAGAGTCGGAATTCCTCTTTGACAAGGAATCCCGATTCAATTTATCGCGTAGCTTTACGTATTTTCTTTCTCTCCCTTTCTCTCTCTCTCTCTCTCTCTCTCTCTCTCTCACTCTCTCGTTCTCTTTCTATCTATCTATCTATTTCATTCTTTTCGTGTATGTCCACGTAAATCGTTACTATGCGTGCAGGCATGCATATATGTGTATGTGTCTATGCATGGGTAAAAGAGAAAGAGAAAGAGAGAGAAAGAAAATAAAAGAATAAGAGAAAGAGAGATAGATAGTAGATAGATAGATAGATAGATAGATAGATAGAGAGAGAGAGAGAGAGACAGAGAGACAGAAAGAAAGAGAGAGAGATGATGAAACACGAAAGTGGAATACGTCGAAAGGATAACCCCGAGAATATTCGAGTTATAGGTGGGGGAAGTGCTAAGAGAAAACGTGCGCGGCAGCTCGTCGAAATAGCAGTTTAGCACTGATAACACTTGGCGGACTTTTATCGATCATGTCTGGCAACAGATGGCTCAGCCAATTCCCCCCCTATAGCGGCGCGCCGCACGAGCCTTTCCTGATTTTCTTCGGGCACTCTGATAAACGATAACTAATACGAAGGAAACTGTTGTTTTACACCAAGAAGGTATAAACTGATAGTGAGGAGGACGGGGATGTAAGGTGGGAGAGGGCGGAAGAAGGGGCAAGAAAAAAAGGGTGGACATAGGAGGGAGAGAGAGAGAGAGAGAGAAAGTTGCTACGTAGATATTGTTTCGTAGACTTCTAATCTTCGACATGACGGCTACTTTCTATTAGAAAAATCATATTTTTTTTTTTTTTTATTTCTTTCTACTTTCCGTTTTTTATCGTTTACAAATTCTCTCTCTCCCCTTCTCTCTCTCTCTCTCTCTCTCTCTCTCTCTCTCTCTCTCTCTCTTTCTATATATATATATCTATATATAAAGATGGCTGGCTATTCAGGTTATTTCATATAAAATAATATTCTATTTCTACATATATAAGATATTCTTCCGTATGAAATATATGAGAGAGAAAGATATTAAACGTCATACATTTTTTCCCCGCCTCTTTTTGTTCTTTCTCGTTGTTTTCTTCTTTTCTTTTTCCCTCCCACCGACCCCCCTACCCATCTCCTCTTGGCCAAGTATATCAAAATTATTTAATAATATGTAACGTTATTGCACGTATATTGCGTATATTGTATATTTGATAGAAAATGAATAACAAAAAAAACAAAAAAAAAATGAAAAAAAAGGAAAGGAAAAAAAAAGGAAAAAAAAGAAAATAATTAGAAAGAAACGTAATACAAAAAGTTGAAGAATTCA
>NC_140826.1:3642500-3662500 GCF_050613455.1 Vespa mandarinia | reverse complement strand
AAGAAGAAGAAAAAGAAAAAAAGAAAAAAAAATTCGTCGTCGTTACTAGATTTCGTAGTAATTAATTTTTTTTTTCTTTACATTCCTCCTAAATTAAGTACACAGTCAATTTTGCTATAGCGATGAGTCAACGTTATAGCGCGATACCTATGTGATACCTACGTGGCATAATTATTATTTTTTTTTTTTCTTTTCTTTTTTCCTTTACTTCGTTTCTTTTGTCTCTCTCTCTCTCTCTCTCTCTCAACATACACACACACACACACACACACACACATATATATATATATATATATATATATATATATTTAGGTGGTTGGTTTTAGTAATTCGTTATTGCGATACATCGGAAGTTTACTCGCCAGTTAACGAAGACAAGGATACGGATAACCAGTGGGCCCTTACCCGATTCGCGAGTCCAATAATTAATGGCTTTGGGTGATGCTTCTACGTGGCAGACCAGCGTGACGTTAGTTCCAGTTGGAGCTCCAACAAGTTGGTTTGGTACTTGAACCATCGGATGAACTGCAATTTATCACGATGTCACATATTACGATGTGTGTGTGGAGGAGGGGTGGGGGAGGGGGGTGGCTATATCCTTTTCTTTCTTCTTTCCTCTCTCTCTCTCTCTCTCTCTCTCTCTCTCTCTCTCTCTCTCTCTCTCTCTCTCTCACTCGTTCGTTCTGTGTAAATTCTACTTCAAAAAGGCTAACAATGAATAACAGGTTTTCTCTCTTCAAACACACTTTACGTCTTTTATTCTCTTATATTATTCTTTCACTATATTTCTTTTTTTGTTTTTTTGTTTTTATTTTTTTTTTCTTTTCCTTGTGATACTGCGATCGTCGTGTTATTAAAAAGATAAGAAATAATTACAAATGTTTCGACGATAATTCCCTTTTTCCTTCTTCCCCTCCCTCTCCCAAGACCTCCTCACTCTTTTTCAATGTTATGTTTTTTTTTTTTTTTTTAGTAAGGGGATTCATACGAATCGAAAGTTATTAATTTGATACTTTTAAAAATCAATTACTTTCCTTTTTTGAGACATAATCTTTTACTTTTCTTTCTCTCTCTCTCTCTCTCTCTCTCTTTTTCTTAGACTCGTACTTAACCTTTGTAATTTTGTGATACGAAGTAGGAACAAAGAGAGAAACAAAGAGAGAAACAAAAAAAGAAAAAGAAAAAACAAAAAAAAAAAAAAGGTATTGATCGTAAAACATATCATAAATTAGATCATTAAAAAACTTTATCTAGAATATCATTTGTTTCATGTGTGGGTTACGATGAAATATATTTTTCTAGAAAATATACCGACCGGTTGAGGGTGCGGAGAGGGGGGGGGGAAGAGAAAAGTAGGGGGTGGGGGACACAAGTAAGGTTTCTCCGCATTCAACGATATTGCGAAACGACGAAAGACTTAAGCATAACTAGATTCTTATATAATATATTATACATACATACGTATATATGTTTATATATTTATATATATATATATATACACACATAAATATGCATTTCTATATTCCTACTGTAGGAATACTTAACTTCCTTAACTGTATATTTTTGAATCATTATATTACAAGGAACTTACTATCTCTCTCTCTCTCTCTCTCTCTCTCTCTCTGTCTCTCTTTCTCCTTTTCTCTTTCCTTTTCCCTCTCTCTTTCTTTCTTTCTTTCTCTCTCTCACTCTCTCTCTCTCTCTCTCTCTCTCTTTCTGAGAGAGAAAAAGAAAGAAAGAGAGTTTTTGTTACTCATTAACCATCGGACGAAGAGCTTTCACGTTAATGAAATGCCGACAAGCCTTGACAGTCTAGCATTTAGTATGAACGAGTAATACAAGTCCCTAGATGTACGTTCTTCCTTTCGAATATCGTAAACGGCTCACGAAAAGCTGCTTAGGTTTTAACATCCTTTCGTTGGACGTTCCTTTTGACCGAAACTCGACTCCCGGTTTGCATCTTCCAACGTGAGAGAGCATTGTAATGCTCTTTTGGTTCAGAAAGGCCGCTTAACCTCTCTCTCTCTCTCTCTCTCTCTCTCTCTCTCTTTCTCTCTCTCTTTCTCTCTCTCTCTCTCTCTCTCTCTGTCTGTCTCTCAACGTTCTCGCACTTTCCTTTCCTATGAAAATGTTTATTAATTTCATTCGCCATTTCCTAGCTTTGATAATATATACGATCCTTTTCGATTACACCGAATTCGTTCCCTTATTACTTTTCCTGTTTTTCTATAATGTCATATAACGTTTATATATCTTCTTTCCCCTTTTGATATATCACGTTAATCATATATGTATACATTATATACAATATATACAATGATTCAAATGAAAGACGTCCATTAGGATTATTACGAAATCTAGTGATTTTTTCTTTTCTCATTTTTTTTTTTCTGTTTCTACGAACAATACCGAGACTGATTGGAATACGTTTTATTATTTTTTTAATTACATTATCTTTCGTAAAAATTCGTAATAAGGTTTTTCTTCATTAATTGTTCAAAATATGATATTCTGAAATATAACGATGTTATTTCTCTTCAAGTAATCAATGATAATTGTATGTTATAATATAATTGAAATTAATAAATCATTTAAAATATATAAAAAAAGTATCTCTCTCTCTCTCTCTCTCTCTCTCTCTCTCTCTTTTTCTCTTTCTATAATTTTCTTTTTTTTTTTTTTTAAATTATATACAATATATATATTTAATATACGATAATAAGTTAAAATTTTATAATATAAGATATAATAATATATGATTGAAATGATTAATATAATTACGTTGAATAAAATAAAATTTCATTATAGAAGATGAAAATAATTTATCGAATAATTCATTAGCATTAGATAGATATTACTGACCAACCTAGATAACATTTTAGTAGTGCTTTCGATACAATGAAAATTGCGCTATTCTCTCTCTCTCTCTCTCTCTCTCTCTCTCTCTCTCTCTCTCTCTCTCTCTCTCGAAAATGTTTCTATTTAGGTATTAAACGCGTTCGCCATTGCGGTCGTCCATCGAAAAACAATCCATTCTCGGGGAATACTCGTGATTACACGAGGGCGTTAAATTCACTCGCATAGATCGTACGAGTACGAAATTAATTGACAAATTCTCGAAATTGCACGAAAAATATTTCCGAATAATCGAAGGATAAAATTAACCTTTGATTCTTTTTTTCTTTTTTTTCTTTTTTTTTTTTTTCTTTTTTAATCTCATCGATACTCGCACAAATCGGACGATTTGCATTTTTTTTTGTTTTTCTTTTTTTTTTCTTTTTATTTCAAAAATCTCTTTTCACGTAAAAAAAAAAAGATTCGTTTAGCACAGTTAGGTAGTTTTTTCTTTTTTTTTTTTTTTTTTTTAGGATTATACGGACTAATTATAAAAGAGAGAGAGAGAGAGAGAGAGAGAGAGAGAGAGAGAGAGAGAGAGAGAAAAGAGAGAGAAAGGAAAGTGGCAAATTTTCTTCTCGACACTTTCACAGAGCTTTGTACTTATCGTTATTAAAAGATAACATTACTCTAATATATATGTGTGTGTGTATGTGTGTGGGTGTGCGTGTGTGTGCGTGCGTATATGTGTTACAACTTGTAATAGTCTCCCCTTAGCAATAAAGATCATGCCAGTGATACTACGAGCGAAATTTGAGCCGGATATTACATAGGTGGTAGGTAATAGAAAATTAAGATGATACTACGAGATAAGAAGGAAAAGACGTGCTTTACCAGAGAGAATATCGCTACTTTTTCCCCGATTTCTCATCCGGATTCTAGAAAGGACACAAAATTTCACGAGGATTTTATCAAATTAAATAACCCCAAGTTACTCGACAATTTTCTTTTTATATGTATTACACATATATATATATATATGTGTGTATGCGCGCGCGCGTGTATATATATATATACATATAGTATATAGAAAAAGAATGAGCCAAAAATTTCTAGATGATATATAACAATCAATTACTCATTTTCGAGATTTTATAAATTAATATATTATTTGGATTATAAAATAATAAACTTTTGACTTTACTCTTTGTAATACGTGTGTATATATGCATGCACGCGCGTGTGTGTATGTATATCTGTGTGTGTATGTATATCTGTGTGTGTGTGTGTGTGTGTGTGTGTGTGTATGTATATATATATATATATATGTGTGCGTACGTACTTACTTGCATATATTTACGTGTATTTAAACTTGGATTATTTTTTTTTGTATTTCTTTATTTTGTCTTTTTTTCCTTTCCTTTCTTATCTAATTTTTCTTTTCTTTTCTTTTCTTTTCTTTTCTTTTCTTTTCTTCTCTTTTCTCTTCTCTTCACGTTTTTATTTCTTCTGATCTCGAATTCAAAGAAGCCGAACGTAGACAGAGTGGTCGGTTTCGTGCGTCGATTTAATCGAAATCGCTTTTGGTTTTAACGAGCGAACGTAAGCCACGAGAAAGAATGGAACGATAGCCGTGCTGTTAAAAAGAAGAAAAGAAAAACAAAAAAAAAAAAGAAAGAAAGAAAGAAAGAAAGAAAGAAAGAAAGAAGGAACGAAAGTAAGAAAGAAAAAGAAAGGGGGAAGAAAAAAATTACAACAAAAAAGATAGAAGAAGAAGAAGAAGAAGAAAAAAAACAGAAAACAAGAAGAAAAATAGAACGAACGCTTTTACGGACATAGCAATTAAAAATTCGTTATCACGTTGTTGAGAAACCAAGGTACCATAAATCAATCCTTACGATACGAAACACCGAAACGACCGACACGAATATTTTTATACCATCAGTGACAATGACGATTGTAAACGACAGTATTTCGTTAAGAAATGCGATTTAGGGGAAATGCGATTTTCATTCTGATAATCATATCTGTGAAACATTGAGAATCCTAAAGATAGCGTTGTACGAATCATTTCGAATAATTTGCCCTTGGTACGGTGATTTATAAGAATGGATAAAATGTTGTACGATTTTTTATACGAATGAGAAATGGCTATGATAAATCATAATTTTATTCGTTGCTTTTTTTGTGTTCTTCTTTTTTTTTCTTTCTTTCTTCCTTTCTCTCTTTTTTTTTTTTTTTTTTTTTTTTTTTTTTTTTTTTTTTAGATAATCATTTCAATCGACAATCTTCAGGAGAGATTGTCTTGCGGGATAAAATTTTATAATAATAATAATTATTATTATAAAATATAATAAGGATACTAACTAATTAAATATTAATATACATATATATATATATAGATACAAATGTTCATATGTATGTTTAATATTAGACAATAAAAAATATAAAAAATAAAATCTCACTCGATTTCGATTCTATAAAGAACTTTCAAAGTATTAAACGTTTATGACGTTCGTTCCAATTCACACATTATTATTATTATTATTATTATTATTATTATTATTATTATTATTATTGTATTCTACTATTGCAGTGAGAGAAAAAAAAATATATTAAACGGCGTAGGAAGGTAAAGAGAGGTGGGTGAGTCGTGCGACGTTGGTTTTCTCTACGCGCGAAATAAATCATTTAAATTGGAGGAAAGAGAAAATCCCTGGCTAATAGTCGTCGGTATCCTCGAGAAGGGAGAGAAAGAGAGAAAGAGAGAGAGAGAGAGAGAGACAGGAACAGAGAAAGAGAAAGAGAGATAGATAGAGTTTCTCCTACGATGCGATTGCGGCTATGAAATAAGCCTGCGAGCCGAAACATTGCTACTCGGTAATGGGTTTCGAGGTTGACTGGTCAGCTACGTAGCCGGTGGTTTTGCTGAAAAGCAGGAGGATTTTCCCCTACCTCATCCCCCTATCTAACTCCCTACTACTACTCCGTGCCCTTCTTCCTCCATTTCTACCACTACTTTATCACTTAGTACCATCACCATCACCATTGCCACCAATGCTACTAGTATCAACCCCCAAAAGCTAGTAGGAATTCGTCCTTCGTGCAAAGGATTTCATTCGGAGGTTCTTCTGCGGTGATATGATAACGCTCGCGATCCTCTTTTCGTTTTGGTTACCACCAACCGACGATAAACCAACCTACGTCCAAAGATGAATTTATGTGCGTATTCGATTTGATATTCTATGGTGTAAGAAAATAAAGAGAGATGGAGAGAGAGAGAGAGAGAGAGAGAGAGACAGAGAGATAAATAGATAAATTCCTCTTTGTTTATGTACATAATAATATTGGATCTGTCACGTGTACATAAAACCATAAATCATCGAGGGAGAGAAATCATGAATTATATTTACGTTTAAATATTATATAGATGGTTTCGAGTGGAACGATGACAAAGTCGATCACATCGGATAATACCTATTCAAATTCAAACGTCAAATTTTATATATTCGATTTAAGAAAACAAAAGATATATATATATATATATTTACAGATCAGATTATTAATCAACGTTTCTCGTTAGATTATATATGAGATAACGTGCAAAAATTTATTTGTCTGTTTGCGTTTGACGTGTAAAAAGGAAGGAAAAAAACAAAAAAGAAAAAAAAAAGCAAGAGAAGAAAAAAAGTTTTGTTAATAATATCATTACTTCTGGACGATGTCATTGAAGATTGTTTGTTACCTACTTGCATATATATATTTGCACGATATAAGTTCTAAAATAAATCAAATGAGAGATAGAGAGAGAGAGAGAGAGAGAGAGAGAGAGAGAGAGAGAGAGAGAGAGAGAGAAAGAGAAATAGAAAGACATAGTAGGAATTAAGAGACATTGTAACAGTCCTTCTTGATAGTTCTATGGATCAAGAAAAGATCGAACAAACCGATCGTATGATCGCTTCTACATATATACTTAACTAAACTCCGTATTCTAGAACAACGTGAACTACAACGAAAGGAGGATTTTATCAAAGTAAAGGACAAGTACTACTTCTCTCTCTCTCTCTCTCTCTCTCTCTTCTCTGTCTTCCTTCCACACTTATATCAATAAGACTGACTTTGATCTTTCTTTAAACTATCACTTACTATTGGCTATAAGTCGTTGTCACGACTTTCTTCCTTATCGATATATAAAAATGATTAAAAAAGCTTGTACGTTAAATTCTACAAATAATTGCATTATTGAGAAATAGCTATAAAAAAAAAAAAAAAAAAAAAAAAAAAAAAAAAAAAAAAAATCATACATTGACTTCGAATAAATAAAACAAATTCTATGTATAGTATATCTTTAATCATTACAAAAGAAAGAAAAGAAAGAAGAAGACAATAGAAATTTATCTTGAAAATAATCAATCAAATTTTATCTTTTTATTGTAAAATATCTTCATCGTTCTCTCTCTCTCTCCCTCTCTCAGTCATACATACACACACACACGCACTTGACAAAGACTATATCATTGTTTAATTATTATCAATGGCAATAACATGTTACGAACATCTCGAAGATACGAGATACACGATGTGGACGAAAGCAAGTTAGCTTAACGTATTCAATGAAATTCGATTATCCTTAGACGATCTCTTATCCGAGTATAGTGGATAGGAATGGAGAGTTGAGTGGAAGTGGAAGAGGAAGGAGGAAGAGGGAAGAGGGAAAAGGTGTAGGAAGAGGAGGAGGAGGAGGAGGAGGAGGAGGAGGAGGAAGAGGAGGTAGAGAAGAGCATGGTAGTGCAGGTGCAAGATTCGTGGGCGTTAGAAGTACATCCAATTTCCGGGATAAGAATTACCTCTTTGGGTTGGATCTAAGACACGAACGAACGAACGGACTACTGACGTACCAACGTACGGATGAACGGACGCGGTGTTGGTCGGTCGTAACCACGGCTTAACTCACCATCGTCCCATCCCTTTGAAATTTTCGACCTAGAGTGAAAGAAGGGATGGTGAAAGGAAAGAAGGGAGTAGAAGGATCCAACGGCCTCGGACTTGATCCTTAAAACCGTATCAACCTGACTTCCCCCTTGGTCTCCCTCTTCGCCCCACCCTCCCGCCCCTATTTTCCGACTTTTCCTTTTCGCTTTTCCTTAAAACCGAGGAAACAGTGCCTTGGTATATCGTCCTGAGAGTGTAATTTTATTATCTTTCTTCTTCCATCTCTATCTCTATCTCGTTCTCTCTCTCGAACTCGAACGATGGCCGGCTATTGCAGTCTTCTAAGTTTCTATCTTTTCTTTCTTTTTTTTTTCTTTTTTTTTTCTTTTTTTTTTTACTCTCTTTTCTTTCTTTTCCTTATGGTAAGCGACGAAACGGCCTCTCTCACTTTCTCTCTCTCTCTCTCTCTCTCTCTCTCTCTCTCTCTCTCTCTTTCTATCTCATTTAAGGTGTATTTTACTTTGAATCTTTTCTCATACCGTATCTCCTCTCCCTCTCTCTCTATCTCTCTCTCTCTCTGTCTCTCTCTGTCTCGCTTTCTTTTTTTCATTCATTCCTTCTTTTCTTTCTTTCTTTCTTTCTTGTTTTACTTATCCCTTTGCGAATCCCCAGCGCCTTCTCGCTTCTTTCTCCACAGAGAGAAATTATGCAAAGAAGAAGACGATGGCCGTATCAGGGCGATAGCAGGACCGTTACCATTGCTGTTGCCGGTACTTTTTATTCTTCCATTGCTTCGTTTCCACTTTTGTCTTTTTTTTTTCTTACTATATATACATACATATATATATATATATATATATATATATATATATATATATATATGTTTATATATAGTTGTTGGACAAGGATAAAAGGACAGTTCTATCGTAGAGAACGACTGAATGAGAGTTTTAACCCTCGACAATTACCAACCAAATATTTTTCCTTTTCTATTTTCTTCTTTTCTTTTTTTCCTTTTCCATTCCGTTGCATTCTCTCAATTTCGATATTACCCCAGAGACTAAGAGAAAGATAGAGAGAGAGAGAGAGAGATAGAGAGAGAGAGAGAGAGAGAGATAGAGAGAGAGAGAGAGAGATAGAGAGAGAGAGAGAGTGGGAGAGAGAGATAGAGAGAGAGAGAAAGTGGGAGAGAGAGATAAAGAGAAACGAAGAGGACAATGTGAAATGATAGGATTAATGGTATACGATAAAAGGCGAATACGCCGTCGAGTCGAGAGATCTGGATAAACAACGTACTATCTTGAATAGATGATTAATAGTATTCCTAGGATTAGGAAACAACCAGCTTGTACGGAATATCTCAAAGCGCGAGTTCTACGTGGATTATACATCAATAGATCAAATTCTCAGTGCTGAGTGTATTTGCAGACAATTAACCCATTTCGATGGAATTACTGGAGTATCTGTTATGATCTGGAACTATGAGAGAGAGAGAGAGAGAGAGAGAGAGAGAGAGAGAGAGAGAGTAAGAGAGAGAGGGAGAGAGAGAGATGTGTGTGTGCGTGTGCGTGTGTAGATATATATTTATAGAGTTAAATGATAAAGTGAGAGAAATCGTCGAGAAATATCGAAAGCTCTCTTACTAATTACCTTCTGATTAAATTTCCTAATCGATAAAAGAATAATTAGAAATCAACTTAAACTTATCGATCATTTCTAAAATAATAATAATAATAATAATAATAATAATAATAATAATCATAATAATAATAATACTTACAATTTACGTGCAACATTATTCTTTTGCTAACCGATGGCGGTACTCCGTTACTGGCGATGCAAAGATATGCTCCCATCTCGCCTCTAGTTACTTTAGATAAAACTAGATGCTCACCTTCCGCTGTTAGTGCTATAAGAAATAAATTCATCAAGGAAATGATCGTTTTGTATATTACGAATATTATAAAAAATATATATCCTATGATTTAAATAATTATGATTAATAATTTGTATTACATACGTTAAAATAATATATTCATGGAAAAGTTAACGTTGAAAATAAATGATAAGTCGTTCGTATTTATAATGAAATTATAAATACGTTATATTATAATTAGAGAAAGAAAAAAAAAAAGGAAAAAAGAAAAAAAAGAGAGAGAGAGAGAGAGAGAGAGAGAGAGAGGAAAAGAAATCAAAATTCAAGGAAAAATCGATTATCTCCTTTTTATCTTCTTTTCTTTTTTTTTTCTTTTCTCTTTTTTTTCTCTTTTTTTTCTTTCGCTATCCTTACTTTTCGTTTTGCCGCCAGACAAGCCAGCACGAGATATGATCTCCGAGCCATCCTCTCGTTTCCAAACGATGTCTGGTTTCGGATATCCCCTAGCCTTACATACCAGCTTAGCCGAACTACCTTCCGGAACCATTAAATCGTTGGACGTTTCCTCGGATATGATGTCCGGTGGTATTACCACTTCGAGGAAGGCGCTCTGTAATTTGTGCGAGGAATTGATCATCATTTACTTATGATCTACCTGCAGCCTTAATTACGTTCGTTCCTACGTTAATTAATCAACCGAGAGGGAATTGATTAAGCTCGAATGAAAGGGAGAAGAATATATATTAAAGAAAAAAAAAAAAAAAAAAAGAAAAAAAAGAAAGAAAGAAAAAGAAAAGAAAAATGAAAAGGTGAAAAAAAAAGAGAAGTAAAAAAGAAAATAGAGAAGCATTAGATAGGTGATAGTAAAGAAAAGATTCTATCGATTCTAGCTCACCTGACTCTTCATTGGATTCGTGTTAACTTGGCACATATAAACACCTCCATCCTCCTTCCTAGCTCCCCGTATATTCAACGTCCAGGTGTTCTGATCATTGTGCGTCACCGACAGACGAGCGTTATTAGTGATGACGTGTTCGTGAATCGCTAAGATCGCCTTGGTGTCCGCCTTGATCCACGCTACCTGACCTCACAAACCCGTTTCTCAGTAATCCCTTTTCTTAGCGTTTCAAGATCAAAACAAATTAGATTCTCGAAAAATCGTCAATTCGAGAGAAATAATAATAATAATAACAATAATAATAATAATAATAATAATAATAACAATAATAATAATAATAATAATAATAATAATAATAATAATAATAATAATAATAATAATAATAATAATAATAAAAGATAAAAAAAAAGATAAAAAAAGAGAGACATTTCTTTCCCGCTCCCCACCCCACCACCCCACTCCCTGTCCCTTTATATCTAATAAATAAATTTTGACGAGGAGATCTCTCTTCAATTCCCTTTGTACTTAGAGAAAAGAAAGAAAGCTAGATTAAAAAATATAGAGAGAAAAAAAAAGAAAAAAAGAAAAAAAGAAAACAAAAAGAAAATCAATGAAGAAAAAAAGATATGTATTAAAAATTTCCCTCGATATATATATATATATACACATACCAACGATCTCGATCCCATCGATCGTAGAGATCCCCCATCGATCGTTAAAATCCTTTGAATATAATTCGATTTATTATACAATAGACGATAAAACGAGAAGAGATGAGTGTTACTCTGTTTTTTTTTTCTTTCTTTCTTTTTTCTCCCCCCCACCCACCCCCCGTTATTTTGCCGATAAGGGATCGCGTAAAAATCAATCCCCACCTTAACTTTTTTCCCTTTCCGTACTCAATCCCTAGTCTCTATCCTCCTGGTCTTGTCCCCTTCGTCCCTTAACCCGCGTTCATGCACCACCACCTCCTCCTCATTCCAAACTATCTCGACACCTCCCCCTCGCCTCCTACCCCCCCCCCCTATGCTCTTTCGCGTCGCATAGATATTATTGGCACGAAATTGAACTCCCCGGCAATGTCGAGTATCTGACCTCGCGTCGTTCTGAAAGGCTATCTATCAACCGACAAAAGAGGTCTGCGGTTCTTATCGATAACTCGAAAGTGGAGTGTATAGAGAGATAGAGAGAGATAGAGATAGAGAGAGGGAGAGAGAGAGAGAGAGAGAGAGACAGACAGACAGATAGAGAAAGAGAGAGAGAGAGGTACGGAAGGTAGAAAAGCCTTAACCGAAGATCCCTGGCAAAGAATAAAAAGAGAAAGGAATAGAACGGAAAGAGGAAAGAAGAGAGGAGAAGCAGAAGCAGAAGGAGGAGGAGGAGGAGAAGGAGGAAGAAAAGGAAGAAGAGAAAAGAAGAGAAGAGAAGAGAGAAGGAGGAGGGCCTCGAGTGTTTGGTAGTGATGGCCCTGCGAGTGCGCCTCCACTTATAATACATTATGCGGAGTATGCTAAGCTCACGTTCTCCCTCCCTCCCCCTTTTTTCCTCCTTTTTTTCTCCTTCTCCTCCTCTTCCTCCTTCTTCTTTTTTTCCTCTCTACTCAACCCAAGCCCTCTACTCCCCTCCGTTCCCTCTCTTTCTCTCTCACTCTCTCTCTCTCTCTCTTTCTCTCTATCTCCTCACCTATCAAGACCTCTTTTTATCTTTCGTTCCTGCATTACAAGAAAAAAAAAAAAAAAAAATAACTACGTGGCCGGATGCCGAATATTTTGCACCGACGTTTCGCTTCGTCAACCTTATATCTTATTTCTTTCTTTCTTTTTTTTTGTTCTCTCTCTCTCTCTCTCTCTCTCTCACTCCTTTAAATAAGAAGATAAGAAGACGAAGAAAAGATAAAAACATTTATAGATAATCTAAACAATTCGAAAGATCAGATCTTTTTTTTTTTTTTTTTTTTTTCAATATTGTAACAAGATGTACGTACGTATATACAAGCTACTTTAAGTTACATACTCGTATGAGGTTCTAGTAATTTTGTGGAAACTCTTGATGACGGAGAAGGTGAGATGAGTGCTTCAACATCAACTTCCTCCCCCGTTTACTAAAAGCTATATACTTCGAACTTGTATCTTCTCATATTCTCTTCTCTTCTCTCCTCTCATTTTCGTCAAAATCGCTAGGGTTTCCTCGATTATACAAAGTTCCTTCGGACGAGACGAAGGAACGACGGAATGAACGAACGAATGAACGACGGAACGACGGAACGAAAGGGTGTCTAGTTCTATCGATACTACATCGATCGAGTTGATTATGGGGAAAGGACGAAGGTACGTCTATTGTGTTGGTAAATGTATCGAGAACGGAAACGTGACACCGTGAATATTACAAAGGCTTTATATGTGAATTTCTCCCTCTCTCTCTCTCTCTCTCTCTCTCTTTCTTTCTTTATGCATGTATGCCTTTATAGAAAAATATCAACTAAGTGAGAACAAAATGATAATAGATAACTATAACTATAACTTAAAGAGATATATATATATATATATACAAAAATTCGATTGTATATTTTTTTTCCTTATCTCTTTTTTTATTTATTTATTTATTTTTTTTTTTATTAAATTACTCGAATAGAAAGGAGAAAACAATATTACGAATATATTGAAATCAATTCTCTTTCCTCTTACAATTATCAATATTGCACGAATATTTAGAGAAATAGAAAGACAGAGAAAAAGATAGAGAGAGAGAGAGGGACAGAGAGAGAGAGAGAGGGACAGAGAGAGAGAGAGAGAGAGAGAGAGAGAGAGAGAGAGAGAGAGGGGAGGATGGAAGGAGAGGAAGAGTCAAGTGCGAAAGAAGAAGAGGCTCGTTAAAAGAGATAAAGAATCTCGAGGAGGTTATCCTCTCTTCTTGAAGGGTCTTCCCTCCCGGATATTTTCGACTTACGATCGTTCCGCCCTTCGTCGGTAAGAGAGGCGATGGATAAACGGAAGGACTCACACAGAGAGTATGTATGTGTGTATGTGTGTATGCGTGTATGTGTGTGTGTGTGTGTGTGTGTGTATGTGAGAGAAAGAGTAAGAGAGAGGGTTGTTAAAGGAGAAGTAGGATGAAGGGTGGTGAGAAGCGAAGAGAAGAGTCAGATATAATATCGCGAAGCGTGCATCTATCTTTGGCTGGGCTCCATTCTCGTTCCTCTTTCATATGCAAAACCATAGTCGGCGTTCTATTGTCGGCCATTGTCGAGATCAGGAGGCTCGGTCCAGTCTACCTAGCACACCTCGTTTATTTCCCTCCATCGTTCCTCCATCTCCCTCCCTCTTTCTCCTTCTTCAAACCTACCCCCCCACCCTTCCCATACTCCCACACACTCTTCCCTTCTCTTCCACCTTTCTCCTCCTCCTCCATATCCTTCCTTTCTCTCTTTCCGCCACTTCAACTCTCCCTTCGGCAAACTTACGTGCCTCTCCTCCCTCCACCCCCAACTTCTCTTCTCTTTCTCCTTCTCGCAATCCACCATTGCAATTCTGTATCATCGTTTCTTCTCTCTCTTTTTTTTTCTCTCTCTCTCTCTCTCTCTTTCTTTTTATTTTTAGGTTGCTTTTACTTTAATTTTTCATCTTTTTCTTTTTTTTCTTTTTTTCGTATTTCGTATTTTTCATTTCGTAATTTTTATCTCTTATTCTCTCTCTCTTTCCCTCTCTCTCTCTCTCTCTCTCTCTCTCTCTCTTCGAAAAGAGAAAAGACGAGACTCTCTTCCTTCTCCTCCTATTTCTCCACAGACAGATAGAGGAGGATGCTTCTGTTCCTTTCAACGGCATGCAAATAAATGGATAAACTCGCTAATTAAAACTTTCTTTCCGGCTATCCTTATACATGGGGTGTGCCATTTAAACTTGCTTACTTCGGAACGTATACTTTTTCGATTGTATCGTTACCCTTAAGAAAGATACTTCGAAGGAAATAAGTATGACCTTGAAAAAAGAGAAAGAAAAAAGAAAAGAACGAGTAGAAACTTCGAAAGGATAAGAAAAGTATTTGTTTTCTCTTTTCTTTCTTTCTTTCCTTGAAAGATAAGATAAATTGTTTCTTATGTTTAGCAGAATGATTCATTTTTATGATCGAGTTTAATGACGCACCTTGTATAAGTTCTCTCTCTCTCTCTCTCTCTCTCTCTCTCTATCTATCTTTTTCTATCTTTCATTTTTTCAATTTTTTTTACTCTATCCTTTGCTTTTTCTTTTCTTCTTTGTTTATGTATATATATATATATATACACACACACACATAGACACATATATATAGTATACTTATATATATTCACTGAACTTTTCGTTTTGTCCACCTTGTTCACGGTTTACGTTTAGCCCGGATGTACCTTTTCGATTTACACACACACACACACACACACACCTCCTCGCTTTCCTATAGAATATTTTCTCCCGTTTTCATTTTTATATTTTCATTTCTTCTTCTCTTTTTTTTTCTTTTTTAGAAAGGCAAAGGTTTTTTTTCTACTTTCGAATGTGTGTGTGCAGCGCATTTAAACGATTCTTACGTTACATCGAAACGTACTCTCGCTGGTCATTTACACGTATGATCGTTCGATTGAATGGCCACGTGTGTATCATTATACCGTCAATTTTAATGACGTCATTAAGGACCATTTCTCATTAAATTAAATTGCTACGTTAGATATATAATCTGTGTATAATGCACGGAAATGAAGAGAAATCTTGAACAATTGGATCGAAACGTTAAGTAAAAGTTCTTTTCTTTTTTTATTTTTCCTTCTTCCTTTAACCTCTCCTTCCCTCCCTCCCCCCCCACCCTTCCCGTTAAAAATTCTACTCCTTTTCACTTTTATTAGTTTTATTTATTATCTAAGTTTGTGCTTATATGGGGTGGAGAGTGGCGTGGGAGGGGAGGGTGGGGAGGAGAGGGGATAAGGGAGAAAGAGAACATGCTCATGCAACTTCATCTCTCTGAGATCTTTCAATCGCGTACACATGCATCGTGACATGCCTCGTCGTCACCGTCATTGGGAAACAAAAATCAAAAAAATCCCTTTTTGAAAGTAGACACCTTGTATAATATGATCGAATCGTTTATAACAAAAGTTACACTGATAAAAAGTCCGTGTAATATTTTTATTTAAAATAAAAATAAATCGAACATTTTATTGATTTTGAGCAAGTCCTTTTCGAAATGGACACCATGTATAAAAAATTTCAACGTCCAATATTCCTTACGAAACAATTCTTTCGTCCCCGGTTAAATCGTTAATAATCCCATTTCTTTTTTCCTTCATTTTGATTTATAAAGAAAAATTCTTTTCAAAATGGTCACCCTATATATAAAATATCGATACGTATTAATTCGTATTACTAACTAAATTGATTATTTATTTCCGTTAAATAAATGAAAAAAAAAAAATCTTCGTTTCGATTAATAAAAGAAAAGTCCTTTTCAAAATGGTCACCCTGTATATAAAATATCGATACGTATTAATCCGTATTACTAACAGAACGATTTATTTATTTCCGTTAAATAAACAAAAAAAAAAACAATCTCTCCCTTCGTTTCGATTAATAGAGAAAAGTCCTTTTCAAAATGATCACCCTATATATATATATATATATATATATATATAATATTATCAGCACACGTGACATATATTTATATAATTATTACGAAACAATTTAATTATATTCTATTAGCAAACGTTAATAAAAAGAAAATCCGCTTCGTTGGTTAAAAAAAAAAAAAAAAAAAAAAAAATTCTTTTGAAAAAAGTCACCCTGTATATATGGGTCAATCAGCTGTTTTACTGGCCCACTGACCTATATAATTTCTTAGAAAAATATTGTCAATGAATTGTATTCGTCATACGAGACAGATGAGTAACGTATTACCTTATAAGGAGCGTCTCGCTGACCTATATTGATTCTTGGAATTGGCTCGGCGCCGTCCATTCATGTAAAAGAGAAAGAAAGAGAAAAAGAAAAAGAAGGAAAAAAAGAAACGAGAAAAAGACTAGCCAGACGAGTCCGCCATTTTACTATCAGTAGTAAGTAGTACACTGACCTATATAAAATTCTTGGAACTGGTAACCATTGAGAAACTTCATTGACTATATATATGTACACGTAGATATAACACATTTTTTCTTATTATAATTCGTCAATCTTTCGAAAGCGAATATCTCTGGAACTAGAAATCATAAAGAAACGAAACAAGGACCATTTTAAAGGTAAAACCATGCCCTAAACGTATAGATACGTCTTATCAATTATCTATGTTATCTACGATCGAAGCATAAATAATAATATATTTAAAATTCTAATAACGAATAATTTGTTGGACATCATTTATACAGATCTATTATATGTATTTCGATCTATAATTTTTTTTTTCATTGGGCTTATAAAGTACTCTACTAGATGGTAATCACTACTTGTACTATATTAATTGTTATATTAATAAAAGAGATATATATATATATATATATATATATAAATATATACATATGTATATGTATATGTATTTCAATGATTTAATTATATGATCAATTCGGGGATGTATGACTACGAACTACAGGGCGGACAGTGCGGGTGGGTGGGCGGTATCACCTTCATATCACCACGTTTTACTAACGTAAGCGTCAAAGCTGGAAAAAGCCAGAAAGCTTATTATACATTTTCGATAAATTAATTAATTGAATAAAAGTTAATACATATATATATATATATATATATATATATATATATATATATATATATATCATTGAATTGAATTTCTAACGGCAAATTCCTTTCGATTACTTTCAGTCGAAAGTAGAACGACCGAAACGAGTTCGAGAACCATCTCGAACATGTCCTGTCGATGGAACTCGAAACTTTATAACGGGACGATCGTTCCTCGCTGGAACTGTAAAATGTATGTTTATTATCTTCAACTAGTCTCTCAGTAGAGAGGAACTTTAACGTCTTATTTAACTTTCCTGACTTTTCTTTCCCCAAGATTTGCCAACGTACGTTACATATATATATATATATATATATATATATATATCTACGTTCATTGAATGTACGTACGAAAATGCACGAATATTTACGATGAGAGGAAAAGAAAAAAGAAAAAAAAAAAAGAAAAAAAAAAAAGAAAGAAAGAAAAAATATATAAAAAAAAGAGAGAAGAAAAACAAAAAAAAAAAAAAAGAAAAAAGAAAAAAAAAGAAAGAAAATGGAAATAAAAAAAGCAACGAACAAATTTCACGGGAAATTCGAATTTCAATACATTCGATGAATATCTGATTTTATATTAGATCTATCCAAAACAAGTTTTTCCATTGATATAACCGCAGATGAATTTTATTTATATAAAAAAAAAAATATATATATATATATATATTGTAGATATACGACTGATATATTTCATATAATAAAAAGATAATGAGATAATAAAATGATATGTGAAAGTAGAAAGATATGAAGTAAAGGAAAAAGAAAAAAGAAAAGAAAAAAAGAAAGAAAAAAAAAAAAAAAAAGAAAAATATATTATATAATATACATACAGAATGTACTCCATCGCGTATATTGTCTCATCGATAATTTAGGATGCTTCTTTCGTTTATATCTGTGTCGAACTCGTTAAAAAAAATTACTGAATCATCATACTCGATGGCGAGCGGCAAGTAGTATAAAATATATAAATATATATATATATATATATATATATATATATATATGCATACGAATATACTAATACATAGCAACTCTCTCTCTCTTTCTCTCTCGCGATCGTCGTCCGGCGAAGCAATTATGCTTATTAACGATGGAACATTTTTAACGCTAACAAGCTTTTTTAAGGCCGGAGCCATACGCCGGAGCCTTTAATTAGTTTCTTTCTTTTTATTTCCCATGCGTCCTCTAAACTCTACTCTGCTCAGCTATTTTCTACAATGGCATTGTCCTAACGATAATATTACGTTGGATAACATTTTTGTCAATCCGACAAATAATAATAATAATAATAAAAATAATAATAATAAATAAATAATTAAATAAATGAATTATTTAATTAATTAATCCTTTAATTAATTGATCAGATTTAATTGGACAGACGGAAATCGAACAATCGATTTGTTAAATTGGTCTTCTATTCTTACGTACTAATATAAATAATTCGTATAGAATTGACGGTGTCTTTAATCCGATTAAAAATTCTCGAAGTAAATTTCATACGATAAAATCATTTTTCTCTTGAACGTATGTACGTATGTATGTATATATGTATATATAATATTACATATATGTCTCTGTCTGTGTATGTGTGTCACTTGTAATAATTTAATTTCTAATTGACTGATTAATCAAAGAAAAGTAATAGAGCCAAACGTAAATTGAATGTTTCTAATTCGATACGAATTCGATAGTCGAATAATTGGAAAAAAGTAAAAGATAGTTATAATCGATTCAATCTCATTATCAAAATTATATATATATATATATATACAGAGAGAGAGAGAGAGAGAATCGTTAACGAGTGTGACTTCGAGGTGAAGAATAATCGTTCAATGGTATACCTGTATCTATATCGCATAATAGAAAGTTTAAGCATGAGAACGTTACCGAAAGTAATCGCTTTTGCTACAAGTTATAAACTTCAACATTTCGTGTGTGTGTGTGTGTGTGTGTGGTATATATGCGTTTGATTAAAATCAAACACTTTACGCTCAACGCCGCTCGCCGAAATGTCCCGCGAAAAAGAATTATTGCGATGAAATTTTGTGGTTCGAAAAAAAGACCGAGCAAACATATAAAAAAAAGAAAAAACAAAAAACAAGTAAACCCAATTACAATAAAAACAGGGGGAAAATAATAAAAAAAAAAAAATATATATATATATATATATGTATATGTATATGGTATATAGATCTACCGAAAAGTTGTGTACCGAAAAAATTGTATGCTTAAGAGCAAACAATTATTCTTTAATAAATAAATCTTTTGTTTTCTTTCGTTTCTTCTTCAACATCATTTTCTTCAAGCTAAATCAAAATATTTATCCTTCTTTTTCCTTCTTTCCTTTTTTTTTTTCTTATTGTTGTTTTTTTTTTTTTTTTGTTCTTTCGCATTACGAGTATATTCTCGTAAATCTCTTGATTTGTATTTATTATACAAAATATAAATTTATAAAAAATAAAAAACGAAGAAGAAAAAGAAATACGATAAATAAATAAATAAATAGAAAAAAAAAAGAAAAACAAACTATACAATTAACAGATTAAATAAAATTGATAAAGATAGAATATAATTCGATAGATTTAGTACGATCGAATAGATTTCTTTTTCTTTTTTCTTTTTCCTTTTTTTTTTCTTTTTTCTTTTTTTTTTTCACGATTATCTTGCATATTATCTCAGACGATTATTATCCGAATGCTGTATCAAACGATTT
>NC_140826.1:3627500-3637500 GCF_050613455.1 Vespa mandarinia | reverse complement strand
TCCTTACAACGCATAAGCTTTCTAAGATCATTTAATGACAATAATATACGTATATTAATTAATTAATCAATAAAATGATAAATTAATAAATTGTTATTAACGTGTATTATTTTTCGTTTTAAATTTTAATATAAAAAGAGAGAGAGAGAGAGAGAGAGAGAGAAGAAGAGAGAATAGAGAAAATGAAGATTATGACAGAAAGAAATTAAGGAAAAGAAAAAAAAAAAAGGAAATAAAAAGAAAAATAAGAAAGTTCATAGTTTCATTAGCAATTTAATTTCTTGTTCCTCTGTAATAAAGAAAATAGAGAAAGAAAGAAACAGAGAGTGAGAGAGAGAGAGAGAGAAAGAGAGAAAGAGAGAAAGAGAGAAAGAGAAAGATGAGTACAAATGGAACACAAGCGAGTTCATCTTTACCGTGTCAACCTACAAGAAGAAGATAAAGGAGGCAAGCTGCCCGTTGAACTACGACTCGTAGAGAACGTGAAGAGCCCGAAACCAAGAATGCGCTTTCGAGTTTATTGCCGCATAGTTTTGCCTATTCCCCTCCAACCATCCACCCATCCATCCCTCCTTACCCTCCCAGCCCCCATGGGATATCGAGCATTTAAGCGTTTCGACCATTACACCGTAAACTTGCCTTTCCAAATTTCACTTTAGAAATATATACCATTGGTATTATGTCGGAACGAACACGTTACGTACTTCCTTATCGTATATCTTTTCACCGTAACGACGATAATTTTATTTCGATTTTTTTTTATTTCTTTTTTTTTTTTATATATATATATATACATATATATCTTTTATATAATAAAAAAGAAAACGAAAAAGAAAGAGTTAATTCTTTTTTCATTCACGATCATTCAAAATACAAGACGAGCGAGCGAGCGAGAGAGAGAGAGAGAGAGAGAGAGAGAGAGAGAGAGAGAGAGAGAGAGAGATAGAGAGCTCATGGATGATTTTAAAAAAAGAGGAGAAAAAAAAACTATTACCATTTTACGAGACCTTACGTTCTTCTCTTTTATTTTTTTCTTTTTTTTTTTTCCTTTTTTTTCTCTATTTCTTTTTAGACCAATCAATCTTCCCTCAGACTCGTTATAATAATTAAAGGCCATTCTGTATAATGAATTAAATTAATTTATATAATAAATCGATATCTAATGACAATAAATCGTATAACAAAAATCGATCCGTTTATATCGACGATTTATTTATTTATTTTTTTTTTTTTCATTCTAATCGAAGAGGTAGAGGTGCCGGGGATGTGTGATTATGACGTCAGAATGTAAATCGTATCATTTAATTAACAATTATACGGTATCAGAATAAGTTTCATTATTATTCGATTCATTTTGTTTTTTCCTTATTCCCAGAATTTTTTTTCTCCTCCTCCTCCTCCTCCTCCTTCTCTTTTCTCTCTCTCTCTCTCTCTCTCTCTCTCTCTCTTTTCTTTTTCCTCTTTTTAATATCCGTAACGTAGAGTAACGCAGAGCTAGCCACAGACAGACAGACCTGACGCATTTAATTACAAGATTGCACTTACTTAAATCTAGATCACGCGATGGCGAACAAAACTGTTCGTTCACAATAAGCACGAAAGCAAGCGCATTCTTAGCCGTAGTGAGTAGGAAGTTTGAATGGCAGCCGAGGAGCGTGCGAGTTACACACGAGTTCTCTTCTCTTCTCTTCTCTTCTCTTCTCTTCTCTTCTCATCTCATCTCATCTCATCTCTTCTCTTTCACTCGTCGAGAATTTAAATTGGGAAAATCGAGCTCCACTTAACGCTTCGCATACCTTCTTCACTGCCATTGAAAATTTCTCGAACAATGCATGTCATTACAGTCACAAACGTTATTCTCCTTACTTTACAACGATATCTACACATATATATATATGTGTGTGTGTGTGTGTGTGTGTGTGTGTGTGTGTGTATGTATTGTGTGCATACACATATAGATATAAATATATATTTGATCTAGTCAATGTGTTATTTACATTTTATATTTTATACAAAAAATTTCATTCCAAATATTTATATTAGATTTATTTTTCAACAATTTTGATAGTAGTAGTAGTAGTTGTTGTTGTTGTTGTTGTTGTTGTTGTTGTAGTAGTACCAGTAATAGTACCAGTAGTAATTGTAGTAGTAATAATAGTAGTACTTGTAGTAGTTGCAGTTGTAATTGTAGCAGTAGTAGTAGTAACAGTACCAGTAGTAATTGTAGTAGTAGTAGTAGTAATAGTACTTGTAGTAGTTGCAGTTGTTGCAGTAGGAGATGGTAGCAGGTGACTCGTCAAACATTTTATTATGTAGTACAAGCATTTACATTCTTATACCTTAGTCAGAAATTTTGTGAGAATTTTTTTTTTTTTTTCTTTTTTATAATAATCAATCCCAATCCCGATCTAACTCGTTATAGATAATTTTTGTCAAATGAAACAAACGAATCAAATTCATTTTTCAATTTTCTATAATTCCTGTTGTTACAACTAGAAAATAAAAAGAAAAAAAAAATAAAATAAAATAAAAGAAATAAATAAATAAAAAAATACATGAAAAAAAGAAAAAAAAAAGAAACAAAAGAAGGAAAAGAAATATAGAAAAGAACGAGACGAAAGGCACGTCGAGCAAAATGGAATGTCAAACAGGACGTAAAGAAACTCTCCGAAGGAAAGCCCTTTTTGAGTTTGGAAAAACGTAACGCTCACATAGTTTCTATCGATCGCATAGAATACAATGTTATTTACGATTGGTGAATATGTTCGGGCACATGCCATTGTGTTACTTGGCTGGTACGATATTTAAGCACACGCGCGCCTACATATATAATAGTAGTAATAGTAGTAGTGTGTGTATAATGTATATAGAAATACACAGATACATATAAATATACATACATACGTACGTACGTACAAATACATACAAATATATATATATACATATATACACATATATACGTATATATGTACGTAAATATCTACATGTGTATAGGTGTGTGTATGTGTGTGTGTGTGTGTATATATATATATATATGGGTATACAGACAAGTCGACCAGCCGAACTTCATTTTCTCGGCTTCCGGAAAAGACGAAGAAGATAAAGTAACTGGGTCGTGAGCTCCATTCTACGAGTGTTCTCTTTCTCTCTCTCTCTCTCTCTCTCTCTCTCTCTCTCTCTTCTCTCTCTTTCTCTCTCTTTCTCTTCGTCATGCGTTGTGGTAGCTTAAAATGCGCCTTTACGTTATTGCTTCGAGACGCGGTTTGTCTTCTCCACTGTGTTTCGTCGTCCTATTATATTTAAGTCGTTTCCTATCTCACTCTTCTTCCACTTCCACTTCCACTACTACTACCGACAACACAGATGACCCAGAGAATGAGAGAGAGAGAGAGAGAGAGAGAGAGAGAAAGAGAGAGAGAGAGAGAGAGAGAGAGAGAGAATGTTGATAAATGGATTTGTCGCGAATACTCTCTTGGGACAAATTTATATTTATTTCTCTCCTGTATCCATTATTCGTTATCTAACAAACGATAATATCTCTGTATCTATCTCTATTTATCTCTCTCTCTCTCTCTCTCTCTCTCTCTCTCTCTCTCTCTCTCTCTCTCTCTTTTTCTCTCGATATTTATAACCTCTGAAATATTTATTAATTTTCTTGATTATTGATTTTGATAAATTACGTTAATTCGTGATTTAATTAACGTAGATAAATATATTTATTAATAAATCTATTAGAATTATAGAATTTGTAATCTTATATACATATATATATATATATATATATATATATATATATATATATATACTCATCAATGATCGCTTGTTTCGATTGATAAACAAATTAATTAATCGAGAATTGTGACGAAATTAATGTCTCAAAAATAAATCGTTCTGATCGTATTATTAAAATCGACTTCGAGACATCATCATCATATTTTTGATTTAAGATTGAGAAAATATTTATGTATTTTTAGGAGGACGATAATAAATAGATCTTGTACGATAGATGGTAAACAGTGATAAAGATCGAACAGAAAAACAGATTGCATTTTTTAATTTATTAATTTCTATATCAGGAGAATAGTATGACCGTCGATAAATAGATTTTGATTAATTGATCGTAGTACAAAAAAAAATAAAAAAAAAAAAAAAAAAAAAAAAAAAGAATAAACACTCGTTATTGAAAATTCACTTGCTTTCATTCTCTCTTTCTCTCTCTCTCTCTCTCTCTCTCTCTCTCTCTCTCTCTCTCTTTCTTTCTCTCTCTCTCTCTCGCGCACATAATTTTCATTAGAAATATGTTGAAACACGAGTTAATACCCCGTGTATCGTTGGCAGTTGCACTTTATTTCGATATTTCCGTTTTATAAACAGATTTATTTAATACGTATAGCCAAATGAAAGCATATCAATCGAGCAAATGCATTTTTTAAGCGTACCCCTGTAGTCGTATAACGATGATATATATATATATATATATATTTATATAGAAAATGTATAGTAAGAGATAGAGATAGATAGATAGATAGATGGAGAGAGAGAGAGAAAGAGAGAAGGAGAGAGAAATCACACGTCATTGGCTCGTCGTCTCGTTGATCCACAACGCTCGGTTACATCGTAAATGTATTGAAATTGTCAATCGGCTCGCGAGAGTACACGCATACACATATGTATATATATATATATACATATATATATATATGTATATATTATTTTTCTCTTGTCATATGTACATGCATACATACCATACATACGTACATACGTATATACATGCATACAAGCAAAAACGTAATCAGGATTTGCTATCGACATTTCTCCGTTCGATTTCTGTCACTAGTCGAAGGCATTAAAATCTATCCGAAAAAAATAGAAGTTGCGAGCACAGAAAGAAAGAATTGTCGAGAAGGGTGAGCGAGGGGGGAGGGGAGGAGACGGTAGACAGGAACAAAAAAAAATAATAATAAAAAAAAAAAAAAGAAAAAAAGAAAAACGCTGAACGATCGAACGAACGAACGTACGTACGTACGAACGAGGCTGTACAATCAACTCCTTGCACGTACATATTGTATGTAAAAAGTATCGAAGAAAAAAAAACAAAAGAAAACAAAAAAAAAAAAAAAGAAAAGAAAAAACAAAAAAAAATAAATAAAAAAAAAAACGATAATACATATGACGCACATATGTATATTCTTATCCATGGCTTTATCGCAAATCTAAACGCTTTTGTATCATTATGTTGACTGAAGTAGAGATGGAGGCGACTGTCAAGCTGATTAATCGCAGTACAACGTGGACTCCGTAGAGAGAAGAGAGAGAGAGAGAGAGAGAGAGAGAGAGAGAGAGAGAGAGAGAGAGAGAAAGAAAGAGATAGTAAAAGTGCGGGGTAAAGGGAGGGGGAAGAGGAGTGGGTGTGTAGAAGGAAACAGAAGGTTGGAGAATTTTCTATCGAACCGTGTGCTTTTACAACGCGATGCGGAATGTCGTATTGTGAAACAGATTGGTTGGCCAGATCTGTCACGCGGTATCTCGAATGACAAGAAAGACGAAACGACCAATCAACTGTTCCTGACCCTTTTGTTCCGCACCAAGCTCACGTACCGTTGCGATTTGATTTCGAAATACCTCGGCTCCCTATTTCCACGATGAAGAGAGACAGAAAGACAGAGAAATACATACACACATAAAGGGAAAGAGCGAGCGAGCGAGAGAGAGAGAGAGAAAGAGAGAAAGTACGATCTGCCTAAGCCAGCATACTTGTTCCATGGGAAAAAGATCGAACAAAATCGTCAAAAGAGGATCGTTTCTTCGAATTTCTTTTCTACGATTTCTTACATACACACGTGTATATATATATAATATATACGTACGTAGATACGTACATATATATTGCCGACATATATGGGAGATCGGAGGGGAAAAAAGAAAAAAAGAAAAAAGAGAAAAAGTAATACTTTAAAAGCTTTGCCAATCTTAGTCGTTCGATTGAATTTAATAAAAATAATTGAAGAATTTCTTTTCGCTAAAGAATATATCGATGGAATTTTATTTTAGACGAATAGTAATCGTCTTCTTTTCATTCGTTCGTTCGTTCGTTCGTTCGTTCGTTCGGCCCTTTTGTAAATAAGTTTGTTTATTATTTTTTTTTTTCTTTCTTTCTTTCTTATTTTTCGTTAGAGAATATTTTTATGTAAAAATCCGTGACATTTTTATGAACAAGTACAAGTGACTCCGAAGTTTCTCATGAAGAGAGTTCTCTCTCTCTCTCTCTCTCTCTTTCTTTTTTCTTTTTCTATTTCTCTTTCTCCTTCTTTTCACCCTCCTTTTTCACCTTTAACGTACGTGCCGCTTCTGAAAAAGAGAAGAGTTTGTTTCTAAGAGGAAGAGGAGAGGAAACGTACCCCAGAGAGAAAAGTAGTTGAGTTACAACACAGGGAAGCATGCAGTAAGAAATTTCTCTCTTCTTGGAAACAGTATAGAAGTTGATCCTTTCCAATGACGACCCCGTTAAGGGATCATATATGTCTACTATTTTTACGTCGAAACATTTCTCAAAATTATATTTCGACCTATCGATTATCTACTTCGTTGAATTCGATGAAAAAAAAAAAAAATTGAGAAAGAGAGAGAGAGAGAGAGAGAGAGAGGTGTATAAAAAAAAAAAAGGTATAAAATTAATTCGAGAAGTGTCGAAGAAAGAGTACATTGATTTTTTTTTCTTTTTTTTTTTTTTTTTATTTTTTTGAAAATCATCCAAAAAAGCAAAAGAACTTTTGGCTCATCCTGTAATAGTAGGATTGAAGAAAAAAAAAAAAAGAAAGAAAGAAAGAAAAAGTGAAAAAGCAAGTAATGGGAAAATCAAGTTTGATTTTAGCTTTTTGTTCTTTCCTCCCTCTTCTTCGTTCATCCTCTTCGTCTTCCTATGCATAAGAGAAAGAACCTAGAATAAAAAAAAAAAAAAAAAAAAAGAAAAAAAAAGTGATCGTTCCCTCTCAACCCCCCACTCCTCTTCTACTACCCCTCTTTCAACTCCTTCCTCATTTCGTTACATGTCATTCATGTTCAAGAGAGAGAAAAAAAGAACGAGAAAGAGAAAGAGAAAGAGCAAGAAAAGAGTTTGTTTCCACGATGGCAACGAAGAAGTATTCCCGTGAGAAAAGTATTCGGAAATAGTGGGCGGGGAGGGGAGAGGAGGGGGTGGGGTTGAAGTAAATGTTCGAAAGGGGGAGGTTAAAGCTGATCGGTGCAGATGCCACCGCCACCGTCGGTATTCATTATTACTACGAGAAAAATATTTTTCTTCAGGAGGGCGGGAGGGGGTGGGGGTATCGTTCGCGATAAAATCCTACGACATTTTTCTTATTCAACCCCCAGTCCCCTCCCCCCTCGAAATGTCTTTGTTCATCGATAAAAAGGAAAACAGAAAAAGAAAAAGAAGGAAAAGTAGAAGATATAAATATATTGACGATCATGTCCGTCTACTTTAATATCGAAACTGCATGGAAACGGTAATGGATTTTTTAAGAGAAAAAAAAAAAAAAAAAAAAAAACCAAATTTTCTTTATTTCAATGACGCATATCATCGACTAATCAATAATAATAATAATGATAATAATATGTAATAATGTATAAACTTTTATCTACGATCAATGGATCGCTAATAAATCTGATCTCGGGGTTAATAAAGTATCGAAGAAAAGAAGAAAAAAAAAAAAAAAAAAAAAAAAAGAAAAAGAAAAAAAAAAAGAAAGGAAAACATTAGTTAAATTAATCCAATAATAATACATATCTGCATAGATTAGAAGAAAAACAAATTAATATGTAAATTAAGAGCAATATGGTCGATGAATATAATAAATGTGCTTAAAATGAAGAAAAAATAAAAAAACAAAAATATCAAATATAAATATAAATTGGAAAATGAGAGAGAGAGAGAGAGAGAGAGAGAGAGAGAAAAGGTCAAAAAAAAGAAGAAAAAAAGAAAGAAAAACAAAATGTAAGAAAGAAAGAAAGGAAGAAAGAAAATGAAAAAAAAAAAGGTGGAGTGGAAAAAGAAGACATATTCTCGATAGGAGATGCACAAGGACAGTAAAAGAAGTAAAAGAAGAAGAAGAGAAATAAATAAAAGAAGAGGAAGAATTGGGAGGTAGGAGGGAAGGATCGAAAACGATAAACTAGTAGCACACGTTATTTCTCGTACGAATAGGGTATCCTCGTGGGAAACTTTCGTGTGTCTGATATTCGCCTAAGAGAAGTCCTTATACTATTCGCTCAAAGGACACGAGCCCTTTCTTAAACCCACGTGTACGAACCCTTCAACGCTTGACTCAGTTATACAACGGTCAACCGAAGCTCGTAAACATCTTTTCTCTTTTACCTTTCTTCATATCCTTCATCTCTCTCTCTCTCTCTCTCTCTCTCTCTCTCTCTCTCTCTCTTCCTCTCTCTCTATTTCTCTCTCTATCTCGTTGTCTTCCAAGTTATACTTAAGCTATCCGTCATTCATTCCTACGTGACAATTATTATTACGACGAAGTAATAACATTTTTTACTATAAACGTTCCTTCGAAATCCTGAAACATTTTACAATTTCAAATAAATTGTCGATGTATAAGACATTTATAATGTCACATTCAAAATATTAAAGTGTCCTTTACTACAAATAAATGTATTTTATTCGTTTTCTTGTTTTATTTCTTATTTGCGTAAACATTCGTTTGTGAAAGTCAAAGCAACGAAGAAACAAAAAAGAAAAAAGAGAGAGAAAGAAAGAGAAAAAAAGCCGCACGTTAACGTCGAGTTTATACGTTATCGCGTAACTTTTAATCCGTTAGAGAGAGAGAGAGAGAGAGAGAGAGAGAGAAAAAAGAAAAAAAAAAAGAAAATAGAATACGTGCGAATAAAAATGAAAGAAAAGAAAGGAAAAAAAAAGGAAACAAGAAAAATATCAACTGCTATGAAAAACGTTCGTTTCTCCTTTTTTTTTTTTTTGTTTTTTTGTTTTTTTTCTTTCCTTTCTTTCTTTTTCTTTTCGTTTCGTTTCATTTTATGTTTTGTTTCGTCCTTTACATCGTTTACAACAAACGCCGAATTTCGAACAACTATTTTTATTGACTCCGATCTTTATATATGTACATACTACGTACATACCTTTGTTTTTCTTTCTTTCTTTTTTTTTTTTTTTTTTTTTTTTTTTTCGTTTACTCCTTTCTTTTTTATTAAGCGCGCGAAAAGTGGTCCTTCTCTCTTTAATTACTCGAGGATCGTACAAACAGTACTGAAGTGAACTCGAAAAAGAGAGAGAGACAGAGAAAGAGAGAAAGAAAAAAAAGAGAAAGAGAGATAGAAAGAGAGAGAGAGAGAGAGAGAGAGAGAGAGAGAGAGAGAGAGAGAGCAAAATAAAAACAAAAAGTCAGGAAGGTCTGAAGATCGTGTTGTTTCAAAAATTTTCCTCAACGACGTGCTACTTCTTTCCGGTGACTGTAATTGCCACGAGGAAGATGAGGGGGAGGAAGATGAGAGGGCGGAGGATGAGAAGAAGGCAGCAGTTAAAACGATTGCTACTACTCGCTCCTTTCTCACTCATTCGCTTTGAACAAGCGCTCATTAATGCGCTACAATTAAAGACGAACGTGAACAAAAAAAAAAAAAAAAAGAAAAAAGAAAAGAAAAAGAAAAAAAAAAGAAAAAAAAAGAGAAGAAAAGGGTGGAGGGGGGAAAAGTAATAAAAAATAAGTACCTTTCGTTCTTTTCTTTCTTGTTTCCATGCAAGCTTTTTTTTCTTTCCTATGCGTTTCCCTTTATTTGTCGGTAAGCTCGACTTATTATATTATACAAAAGAAGTTTAACAGGATGAACACGACGACGGCTACAGAATAGCACAAATGGCCTGAGTCCTTTTCTATTACTCTTTTAACAATTTTTATTTTTCCTCTTTGCAAGGACAAATGTTACTTTTGTCCGGCACAAGAAATATCGTTCTGTAAAATTTCAAATGTTAACG
>NC_140826.1:3607500-3617500 GCF_050613455.1 Vespa mandarinia | reverse complement strand
TCAATCTCATTAATTCAACCGTACTGTTTTGATTTATTAAATCTATTCTACGTAAAAATGAAGAAAAGTAATACTGTTGGATCGTCGTTATAGTTGAAAAAAAAAAAAGAAAGAAAAAAAGGAAAAAGAAAAAAAAAAAGAAAAGAAGAAAGATTGAAAAAAAGAGAAAAATAAAATGAAAGGAAAAAAAAAAGGAAAAGTGGATTATGCTAATTGGAAAAAGAATCTTCAACGCGAAGACAAATAATATTACATGAATATATTTTATTAATTTTTATCATTCTCTTTTTCTTCTCTTTTAATTTTATCCACGCGAATGAGAGACAACTATGATATTTTTTCTTTTTTTTTAATGTAATTTTATATAAAAAGTGGGAGGATGGGGGAGGAAGAAGGAGAAAAAGAGAGAGATAAAGAGAGAAAGAGAGAGAGAGAAAGAGAGAGAGAAAAAGTGGCAAAGATTTATTCGATTATCGAGCGTAGATTAGAAGGAAAGTAGCGATGAAGAAGGGGGAGATTAGAAGGAAAAAGAAAACGAGAGCGATTAATCACGTTTTGCTCGGGCCAAGCAATTTGGCCGGAAGGCTCGTTGTTTTCAGATAAGGGAGAGTGGGAGGGAGCAAAAGGAAGAGAGGAAGAAAAAAAGGAGGAGGAGGAAGAGAAGAAGAAGAAGAAGAAGGCTTGGGGAGACGGAAACGAAGAAAAAGGGAAAGGGTTCTTCTTCTTTGCGTCGAACAATCGGATCGACCACGTTATGGACAAACAATCTTATCTGTTGCCGCAAAGAGAGATCGAATTTCCACCCTTCTCTCTCTCTCTCTCTCTCTTTCTTCTCACCCTCCCTTTTTCTTATCCGCCCCTTTTCACAACGTTTCTTTCCTTCGTGAGAATTCGTTCGAACAAAACCGAGCGTAACGTTTATCGAAGAAAATACTTGTGCTTTCGAAAACTTTATCGCGAATAGAAAAAAAAAAAAAAAAAAACGAAAAAAAAACTACTGTATTAGATAAAACATATATTCGTTATTTGACAATTGAAATTAAATACGATAATTATGTAATTAATAAAATTTTAAAGAATTGATTTGGATTAAGAGATCGTATATCTAGAAAAATTTTTCTTCATAAACATTTTATTATCTCATTTTTATCATAATTATTTATTATTTTCATCCCTTTTCGTTAATATTTATACATTAACTATGATACTCCTTTTCTTCTTCTTTCACGTAATATATTTTTCCTTTATTCATTCCTTTTTGTCATAGTATTCTACTACTATAATATTTATTTTCACTTTTATCGTAACGTTTACATCATTTTTTTATCATATCACGTTATATTTATAAACGTGCTATATCCATTGGACCAGTTAAAGGATGAATTGAAGATGGAAAAAAGGAAAAGAAAAATATGGAAATGATAGTACGTTGACATTTCTAAATAAATAAATAAATAAATAAATAAATAAATAAATAAATAAATAAATAAAAAATCTGGATGTATATATTAGAGATCATTAACGAAGTCGTACAAAAAAAAAAAAAAAAAAACAAAAAAAAGAAAAATAAGGAGAATCGAATTGTATTAGAACTTTATCCGATGCTAAATTGTCTCGGAGATATGATGATCGATTATATAAGAAAAAAAAAAAAAAGAAAAAATAATAAGAGAGAGACAGAGAAAAGGATCAAGAAGAGAAGAAGGGAAGAAAAAGAGAGTGAGAGAGAGAGAGAAAGTAAAAGATCAAATTCGTTTTCTGATTTCATGCGATCGCGTTGCTTGGTAAGACGTAATGAAATTCTAAGAAGGAATAGGAGAAAACGGATCGAGGAGAGGACGGAAATCAGACGCAGACGGTTTTCCTCTCGCACGGAAAAGCATTCTCGAGGCCGCTCGCGGCAATTTAATTCGAACGACAAGCACAGCGCTGTTCGCGACGCACTGCCTCCACTTCGTCGAATAAACATCAGCACCAGAAGTTGACCAGGGATCGTTTCTACATATATATGTGTGTGTATATGTAAGTATATATATATACATATATATATGTATATGTAAGATATATACATACACATAGTAAATCTATTTCCTCAGGATCGTATAACACGGGTTCGGCATTGCGCATCTCTCGTCTGTTCAGGACATCGTCGTTGGCAGAAACGACTGATTTTCCTATCTACCCCACCTCTTCTAACTCTCAAACTCCCCCTCTCAAACTCTCAGACTCGACCAAAGGCTCTTCCCTGACCTCTTACATTTTCCTATATCTACTTTACTCTAATCTCGCTATTTTTATACCTTATTGTTCTATATATTTACTACGTTTTCTATTATACTATTGAATATGTATGTATACAGAAATATTAATCTCTTTCTCTCTCTCTCTCTCTCTCTCTCTCTATATATATATATATATATATATATATATATATATATATATATATTACTCGTTTTCTTTTGCAACATTATTATATGCATTGATTTATCATATCAATTAATTAATTTAAATCGATACAACAGTTCTTAGATCAATTTGATAGATCAATGATTATCACTAGGAACGGAATAATGTATATTGTTTAATTAATTTTCACATTACTTTTTATTTCTTTAATTCGTAACGATATATATGTATTATAAAATTATTTTATAGAATATATAAGTCAATAAAAATGTATATATAGGTCGATTCAATTGATTCGAATGAATGAACGTATAGAAACAATCAAATAAAATTTATCATTTGGAACAAAATATCGAGTGTATCTAACGGATGTCTCAATAAAACTTGTCACATGTCTTTCTATATAAATAAATGTGAAAATTATTCCAATCCACACACAGACAGACAGACAGACATACACACACACACATACACACATGTACGTACGTACGTACGTATGTAAATGATAGCAAAGCAAATTTTTATATACCAAAAATATATATAGATTCTCTAAACAGTTTTCAATGTACTCTTGACGTATCTAAAACCATGAAATTAATATTGTCTCATGTCTATAATGAGAGAAAAATTATTTTAATTAGATGACAATTTCTTTACTTTAATTTAACTTCGAAAAGTACGAAAAGAAAGGGGGAAAAGAAAAAAAAAAAAAGAAAAAAGAAAAAAGAAAAAGAAAAATTTGTTTTTCAAAAATTAAGAAAAAGTAAAGATCCAACGAACGATTTTTCTTTCGTTTCTATTAATTCCATCAATAGAACTAATTAACTTATAAAGTAAAAAGATGAAAGATTAAAAATTAGATTGGAATAAAGACGATCGACGTTGTCCTTACCGAAGATAATCATTACGAGAGTTAAATTATTTAATTAAATATTTATCTGTTGATAAATGTGATTTCAAAAAAAAAAAAAAAAAAAAAAAATTATGATTATTAATTATGGACGATAATAATTAAGTTCGTTTGTTAACTCACCGATTGGCACGTTGACAGCAAAAAGAAAGACAAGAGCGCGATAGCAGAGCATCGTGCACCAATCAGAATCAGCTGTTGATGATTCCTCTCGTCTCTCTTGATGATGTCTTCTAAGATGAAGACAGGTCTTTCTTCTTCTTCCTCCCTCTTTAACCTCCCACTTCGTCTTCTCACACACTCTCTCTCTCTCTCACACACTCTCTCACTCTCTCTCTCTCTCTCTCTCTCTCACTCTCTCACTCTCTCTCTCTCTCTCTTTTATTTTTTTTCTTTATTTACTTAACCACATCATCTTCCACGCGAGCCACCGTCGTTGATTTTTTTGACGCATAACATGCCTGAAACAATAAAAGAGACGATATTCTTAATATTATAATTAAAAAGAAAAAAGAAAAAAGAAAAAGTCGAAAGGACGAAAATTTTCAGTACATTTTATCATTTTAGAAAATTTTTCTTTGTTGATATTTACAATTTTTATTTATTAAATATTCATATTAATCTTTCGATCAATATATATATATATATATATATATATATATATATATATTATATTATATATAAAATATATATATATTATATTTTTATTAAACCAATATATATATATATATATATATATATATATAATATAATTGTTTAATAAAAATATAATTGTGTAATCATGGATCGTATCAATATTGATGTAATTAATATTAATTTATAAAACTTGATACATACATACACACACACACACACACACATATATAATAATACAGGCGCATGTGAAAAATAAAAAAGAATACATCCTGGAAAATGTCGACAAAAAAAAAAAAAAAAAAAAAAAAAAAAACAGAGTAATTTAATTCGTAAAAATCGTTCGAGAACCTTTGGTATATATCGGAAATATTAAATGAAAATAGATTATAAACCCATATCAATCCATCGACATATATTCGTCGTATTTAATTTTCCAAAATGAAGATGTAAAATATATTAAATAAATCGAAATCAAATTTTTGTCAATCAAATGGAAAACTTTTGAACGGATGTACTTGACATGATACAAAAAAAAAAAAAAAGAAAAAAAAAAAAAGAAAAAAAGAGAGAAAAAAAGAAAGAAAGAAAGAAAGAAGAAAAAAAGAAATAAAAAAAAAAAAAAAAAGAAAAGAAAAGAAAAAGGGAAAGAAAAGAAAGTGTGTATTAATTTTCGAAAAATGTCTATTGGTTACAGTTTTGTTGCACAAGAGAGAGGTAGACGGACGATCAAAAGAAAAAGAGAAAAAGACAGAGAGACAGAGAGACAGAGAGAGAGAGAGAGAGGGATGAAGAGAACCCGCGTCAGAGAAATGGTAAGGCCGGAAACGTTTCCAGCGGGCAGACTTCCGTCGAATGGTTCGTCATTGATGGCTTTATCGTCCGTTTCCACCGAACGAACTTTCGGCTTGCCGATGTGTACCCTTGTACCTCGAAACTGACTATACGCCCTCCCACCCAACGTCACAACCCTTGCCATCCACCCACAGGGGGAGAGAAAGAGAGAGAGAGAGAGAGAGAGAAACTACTACTGTCTGTATTCATTCTCTCTCTTCCTCTCTTTGTCTATCCGTCTTTTTCTTTCTCGTTCGCTTTTCATAACGTCCACCCTCTCGTTCCAATCGAATTCTCATGCATCAACTTCGATCGAAATATTTTAATAGTTCATAGATCACACAATGAATCGTTCACTTTTTCTAACGAAATATAATGGGAATTTTGATTTGGCCAAATTTTCCAAGAAAATATTTTCGAGTAAAATTGCAATTTTTCTTTTTTTTTTTTTTTATTTAATTGTGAAACAATCGTATTTTGCTTTATCCTTTTTTCTTTTTTTCTTTTACCCACGCGGAAGCAACTGGACTCTCCCCCCTTATCCTTATTTTTCTTCCATTTCTACTTTTTCTTCTCCTCTTTCTCCATCTTTTACTTTTCATCCTTATATTTTACTCCCTTTCAACCCTCATTAAAAGATATCTTTAACGGAGCTGTCTGCAAAACTCGTTTACACGATAAGAAGATAATATTGTGTTAACGCTGTGTCTCGATCTTCAGAAATTCTTGACGAATGGAGGTCCAAATCTTTTGTGGCTTCTCTCTTTTTTTTTCTCTGTGCGTGTGTGTGTGTAGATTTAAGAAAGTAAATTAAAAGAGAGTTCGATTGATTGAGATGAAATATAATAATAATAATAATAATAATAATAATAATAATAATAATAATAATAATAATAATAATAATAATACAAGTATAAGAATATTAATATAACATATTATTGATATATTATGATAAATAGAAAAACATTAGAAAAATATATAATGTGGAACTTTTTTTTTCATTACATACAATCATACTTTTATAGATCATAGATAGATATAAATAATGAATAATCCTTATAATTAATAATTAATTAATATTAATCCTCGTTACTCCCTTCCAAATAATTTCCTTTTATTTTTATCTTTATTTCAATCGAAAGGATAAAAAGTAACAAAAGGATATTCCATTTCGATTAAATGAAAGAACATTTGATCATGATATAACAACCCTTTCAATCTTCTCATAGCCAACTATTAATGCCTGTCAAATGTTTCACAAGATGAATACCGAATATTCAATGAACCACCATCGCGATACTAATAGCTCGAGCAAGGCGAGATCCAATATATACATACACATATATATCTTTGCATAAATATATATATATATATATATATATATTATATATTATATAATATATACCATGTATAAATATATATGTATACATACACACGTTATTTTTATTATTATATTTTTGAGCGATATCGATGATACCTACTTCGCTTATAAAATCGTGAGACGAGACGCTTGAAAAATAAGCTACCGATATCGAATCGATCTCGTACTGTCGATCGATCAATTCGATGTCAGGTAGAACTACCTAAACGTTTGACGTTCGTTAGGACGTTCTCGAAAAGTCGAATATATATATATATATATATATTGCTATTGGCTTCTTAACAGACGTGAACTCGAAGATACCCATTCTCATACACATATATATATATATATATACATATGTATATGTATATAACTGAAAAAAAAGTTTAAATATTCTAATTCGATCTTCATTAACTATGATACGTTCGACTTAACAAGTTAATTTCATTTAAAATTTATATATATATATATATATATATATATATACACTTACGTAAAGTCATTTAGATCTTCCGTTCGAGTTTTAAGTACATCGAATTTAAAATATCCTTTATCGAATTTCTAACTACATCCAAAATACTTCTACTACGTACACCTTAATTTTGTTAACTCTTAAACGAATCTGTCTAACTGCAGAATAAGAATATATATTTCTCTTTTGTCACGTTAAAATTATTCAATTTTGTTAATATACGTTATATATGTGAACTATTATTTGATCAATTTCAATTAGAAACTTTATATCATTATTAGATATATAATTTTAACTTGCTATTATTATTATATGTCTTTTTCTTCAAAATTTCTATAAAAAAAAAAAAAAAAAAGAAAATTATTGCCATATGATTCGATATAGAAGAAAAAAACCAAAAAAAGAGCAAAAAAAGCAATTACTATTATAACTTTTTATTTCTCTAAAGGTTGTTCTAAAAAGAAAAAAAGAAAAAAAAAAAAAGATAAAAGAGATAAAAAAGGAAAAAAGAAATTCTACCTCCTAAGCAATTTTATATGACCTTTACGATTTCAACTGATTAAATATAAATTCTTTAATAAACGAATGAAAATAGATTTGTAACAAGCGAAGTATGTAGATTCTAATAGAATGCATTATCAAGCAAAGTACGAAAGTAATTATTCTGACGATTCTATTACGTATTCCTGTATCTCAAATTGGAACTGACGATATAAATTGAATATTTATTCGACAATGTTACTACAACTGACGTACAAATATTGACAAAAATTTAAGGATCTGTTCTAAAGAACGTTTATCTCTAAAGAGAAATATAGAGAAGATATTTTCCCTGTACGCCAACTTTATATATTTTATAAATCTAGCATGTCAAACAATTGATCCATCGTTAAACAATAAATAAGACACATGTATCTATGGTTGCAAGTCCCGTGTATATAGATTTCGTAATGTTTGTCATCGTAAAATAAGACGAGAAAAAGGGAGAAAGTAAACGAAGTAAATTTTTAATTTAGCCCTTTTTTTGCTGCCTTGTTTCTTTTTTTTTTTTTTTTTTTTTTTTTTTAATCGCGAGCGAGCATATTAAAATTCGTCAATCTTTACCGACACAAATTATTACGATAATTCACTATGAAATTGATACGATATAAATATTAAATAATAATAATAATAATAATAATAATAATAATAATAATAAAGTAGCTCTTATCAATAAGACAATATATCATCTGATAACGTCAATTTCGATAACAATTTTTATTCCTAAAGTACATTCGCTTTTGCGAATATATATATATATATATATATATATATATATATATATATATATATATAATATCTGTACAATTAAGCAACTGAAAAGGTATTAAGCAAAACATAAGAAGAGAAGAGATAGAAGAAGAAAAAAGAAAAGAAAAGAAAAATTAAAAAAGAAAAAAAAAAGAAAAAACAGATAACATCGGTCGAACTATTCCAAGTATTCGTGCAATAATATGAACGATAAATAATTCAACCGTGTTGTTCATCGTAAATGGCATGGCCGATTCATCAACGATGATCGTAGGTAGATAGTCGGGTATTTTAGGTGAGGAGGGTTGCGTCAAATTTATGAGGAAGGAAATAAATCTAAAAGCCGTACCCCGCCGTCGCTCGCATGACCTCGAACGCAGCGTATAAAGAGAGAGAGAGAGAGAGAGACAGAGAGAGAGACAGAGAGAGAGAGAGAGAGAGAGAGAGGGAAAGGAATATATATATATACATAGAGAGAGAAAGAGAGAGAGAGAGTGTTCTCCCTTGCACCTTTTGCACTAGTAGCATGCGCGACGCTTATGAAACTAGTTTATTTAAGCTGTCGCTGACATTTGCGTACGGTACGGCCGACATATATTGGATCACCGTTCTTTGTTAAACATGGCGAGAGAGAGAGAAAGAGAGAGAGAGAGAGAGAGAGAGAGAGTGAGAAGGGAGAGATCTCTCGCATCGTCTCGAAAGTTACCTTATTCCTTCTTCGTTCAAACTCTCCTGCCGATATTCTACGCGCCTTCTCCGTGTCTAACTTTATCTCCATTAACGGATACACCAAGCACGATATAATAATTGCAATAACGTTACGAACAAAGATAACGCAATTAATAAATTAATAATAACGATACTCCCCGTTGTATTCTACAAAATGGGGGGAAGAATGAATGGGTGGATGGATTAGTGATACTTTTTCGGGTGTTTCGTATAGGTGAGAAAAAGGTGTGATCGAAGATGAATGCGTGAATCGAATAAAGTAATCTGATATTCATTGTTATCAATAGTTATCAATTATGTGGAACATATTACGAAAACAGAGTTATTAATTGAATTTTTTCAATTAATAACAACGAATTAACATTCTGATTGCAAGTATGCCATAAAAAATGTTAAAGAGAAAGAGAAAGAGTAGAAGGTTAAAGAAAAATTATTATCAATGAATATGCATATTTACATAAATATCTATTGATAATTATATTCGATAATATCGAAAATAATTCAATATTTATCATTATCGATAATTATTAATTATCGATGTAACGAAATAATGAGAAACATTGAAATATTTATTCAAGGAAATTGTTCATATCAAGTTATGCACATATAATGGGAAAAAGTTCAAGTAGAAAAGCAGATTGAACGATAAAAAGAAATTATTGCGAGTTGGAATATATAGGTTTGAATTCATATGTATATATATATATATATATAGGTAGTATATATATATATATATATATATATATACATAGACTTGCTGTCCAACGTAGAGAACTTCTCTCTCTCTCTCTCTCTCTCTCTCTGCGTTTCTCCAGACAGAATCGGAATTCTAGCCCGTAGAAAATCGTGAATAAAGGTGGGATAGATATCTACATACGTGATGCAAACTCAGGAATATACATACATACATACATACATACATACATATATATATACATATATATATATATATATAAAGATATATAAAATATGTGAGGTCGCATACGAGCCAGCACGTAAAACGCTTTCCACTGATATCCTGAATATTCAACCTTCGACGACGATTTTCTTTTTTCTATGGTTACTTTTACAACACGATCTTTCATCAAGTTTTATGAGTTTGTCGACGAATCTAACGAATTTTTTTTTCCTCCTTTTTCTCCCTTTTTTTTTTTTTTTTTTTTTTTTTTTTTTTTTTAATAATTAGAATCTCCTCTTTCGCTCCCTCTCACTCTCTCACCCTCTCTCTTTCTCTTTCCAGTTCGTGAAAATTTATAGACTTTAATGAAGAAAGAAATAACTTAAAAATTCTTTAAGATCTATACGATCGAAATATTTCAATCGATCATTTATTAATTTCTAATCAAATAAAAAGGATGACAAT
>NC_140826.1:3575000-3587500 GCF_050613455.1 Vespa mandarinia | reverse complement strand
TCTTTTATTCTTGCTATATAAGTTTGAAGGACGTATGACAAAAAAGTTGAGAAAGAGATCTACTAACTTTTATAAACAACGATGTAATAAACGTACGCAAGCATACGCACTCGCACGTTACAATACGTACTTACGCACATATTCCCTTTCAGACAATGCCGAGAATGTCTGTTATAATAAAAAATACGTAAATCGTCGTTCTGGTCGGACCATAAAAAAAAAAGGATCGAAGGAGATAGAGAACACGATAAAACCGTTGTCGTTGGGAGATAGGAGGATGTGTCGGGAGGTAAACGAAAATAGGGAGAGGGCCGAGGGGGAGGGGGGACGGGGGTAAGGGAAAGAGGGGGAAGCGGATGCGAAAAATGTGTCCTTTTTTTTTTTCGACGCCTATACACGTCAAACAGTCCGCGAATTTTGCGCGTAATTCCGTAGCGAGCGGAAATACGAGGTACGATATAAATCGCAATAATGTTTGCCCAGTGAAAAAGGTTTTAAAGCTTTTTTCGCGTTAACAATGTAAAATGTGTATGTACGTATATGTGTATATATATATATATATATACATATATATATATATATATAGATATATAGATATATATATATACTTGGAAGGGATATGAGAGAAACGAGTCCCTCTCTCATGGCGTTTATCGTTTAAACATGCCAAACGTTCTGGCCAACGTTGTTTGTAAATTTAGTCACTGTTAATCCTGAATTGTTTAGGAACTTTCTCGTGGCTCTGAATGCTGCTACACGTAGATTACGCGTATATATGTACGTACAAATATATATGTTTATATTTGAGATGTCCTTCTCCTCTGCCTTACTAACTAAAACCCCATCTCTTACTCTCCTGCACTTCCCCATCCCCCTCTCTCTCTCACTCTCTCTCCGCCTCGACTGCTGTTCCACCGATTCTTCAACGCTTCACGATCTTTCAGCATATACTTTTCCGCGAATAAAAATACTAGTGAATGATAAAAATATAAAAATATAGAGAAAGGAAAGAACGGATATCGATAACATATATGTATATACATATATATATCGATGATATGTCGATATAAATATATATATGCGGATGTATGTGTATATATATATATATATATATATATATCGAAATGGAAAATACATGTACGTATCTAATATTTTCTTTTTCTCCTTCTTTATTTCTCTCTCTTTCTTTCTAAGTCGTCAAGATATGTTAGAAGGATTCTCACGGTACACTATTGTAACCATCGAATCTTCTTCGTATTCACGTCACGCTTCACAGTTTTGTATGCGTCGACGTAGTAGCACAGTGCTCGCGGGTATATGCAGTTCAAACATTGCATGCACATTCGTATGACGCGTGTCGAGGCGGCAAACATTGCCCCATAAAGCGGATCGAGTCTGGGAAAAAAGGGACACCGCACGCAATTTTCACACTTTCCCGCTTTTTCAACGTTGCAATTGGGTTTCTTTTTTTTCTTTCTCACCTCCCCTCTCTCTCTCTCTTTCCATTTTTTTTTTTTTTTTTTTTAACGATCCACGCTGCTTGGAAAAGACATCGGTGTTCATGCGTAACGTTTGCGTGGATGCACTTGTATGCGTGCGAACGCATTGTGCATGAATATATGTATCTATGTATTATATACGTTGTATACATATATATAAAAGTATTGCTCGTTTCACACGTGAAACAAACATTTATAAGAATTCACTTGATATCACTCTCTCTCTTTCTCTCTTTCTCTCTCTTTGTGTCGACTCAGATCTAATAATAGTCACTATCATAGACCGATCAAACTCAATTCCTATTGAATCATTAAATATCTTATTAACAATGCAATGTTATATTTGACTATTAATAGTTTATACGATGGACTTATTTAAGAAATTGAAATATAATCATTTACTAATTAAGAAAATAAATTAGATAGAAAATAATTTTATTCTAATTGATGAATTCGTCGAGCGTTATTTATAAAATAATTATCCCTGAAAAGATTCCATTAATTCACTAATATAATGATGCTAGAGAATTATACGATCGATAACTTTTCAATGTTTCAAACGACGAAAAATGTTACCTCGACATTTTGATTATCAGTTACGATATCCCATACTTGAAGAATAAAAAGAAAAAGAGACAGACATACAGACACAGAGAGAAAGAGAGAGAGAGAGAAACGGAGAGATAAATTGAAACGTCAATGACCTGATATTTTTTCACTTGGAGATTTTTTCTCGTCTCGGTAATAAAACTATCGTTATTCAGTCGCGACCTGTAAATTGTATTTTATCGGTCTCAGAATACGCTGATTGTCGATTCGAACTTTTTCTCTTTATCTCTCTCTCTCTCTCTCTCTCTCTCTCTCTCTCTCGCTCTTTCTCTTTCTTGTTGTTGCTTTTTAACAACAATTCTCGCGTTCACTCGTCGTAAGCTTTTGCAGACGCTGGTAATCGATGTAAATCTCTTATAAGATGAAAGTCGAAGAACTCTTTTTCTCTCCTTCTCTCTCTGTCTGTCTGTCTGTCTGTCTGTCTGTCTGTCTGTCTGCTTGTCTGTCTATCTATTTCGTTCTTTAAGGAAATTCCACAGGGAAAAAGAGAGGGCGACTAAACGAATGGAAAAAGAGATTTTAATAGTGCTTCCTTTTAAAATGCAACTCTTTTTTCCTTTCCTTTCCTTTTTTTATTCCAAGAGAACTAGACAGCATTATTTATTTCTATAACGAAAGAACGTGTATATATATATATATATATATGTCTCTCTCATCTTAAACAGAGATCTGATAAAAGTTTAATCGTAAAACAAGGAACAAAGAGCTACGTAAAATTCTTGATTGCATCGGTATGCAATATTAATTTGATTAACGAAATAACATATAAGATTCGAAATAAATCAAATAGTTTCGACGAAATAAAAAAAAAAAAAGAAAAAAAAAAAATCGAAAAGATAAAATCTAATAGAAATGTAATCGATTTAATACCATCGTTAATCTCATATATTTTATTTAAACTTGTAAATAATGAAATGCATAACGATGTAAATATACGAATAATGAATATACATATATGAATAAGTATCGAAGGTAGAAAGAGAGAATAAGAAAGAGAGAGAAAGAGAGAAAGAGAGAGAAAGAGTGAGAGAAAGAGAGAAAGAGAGAGAGAGAAAGAGAGTGAGAGAGAGAGAGAGAGAGAGAGAGAGATTCGATGTTTCTCTCAAACAGACGTCAGACGCGACGACTAGGAGGATATTTCGTGCAACGTCTTACAATGCAGGGTTAATATCATGGAGGACTACCCCTACGGCCATATTCTCTTGTACACAAGCCAAGGTTTGATCGCTTCCCTAGATTTCGTGACGTTATGAACCACCAGCCGTGTTTACACACAGGATTGTAGGCGCAGTCAATTTCATGGTCGTGCGAGTAATTTATTGTACGTGAACGTATGCTGGCTCGTTCTCTCTCTCTCTCTCTCTCTCTCCCTCTCTCTCTCTCTCTCTCTCTCTCTCTCTGTCTTCCTTTCTCTCCTTTCTCTCCTTTCATGATAATAACGTATAACCTACTTTTACTCATATGTTCCCAACCTACAACACGATGCATAAGTTACATACATACATATATGCATGCATAAATACGTACGTACATACTCCTCCTTCTATCTCTCTTTCTCTTTCTTTATCTCTCTCTCTCTCTCTCTCTCTCTCTCTCTCTCTTTCTGCTGTGTTTTTCTGAATAACGATATTGTATATTTTTATTAGACAGATTAGAAAAAAAAAAAGAAGGAAGAAACGATTGATGGTAAAATAAAGGTATCTACGTTAACACTTTGAGAATTCAACGAGATATTAATCGATAAAATTCTTATCGTGATTTTTAAAAATCAATTAACCCTTTTGTTACAACAGAATTTTAATCGCACTTTGTTCTATTCTACATGCTGGACTCGCGTAATTTTACAATCCGAGAGAACGAGAGAAGAGAATGGAGAAAAAAAAAAAAAAAAAAGAAAAAAAGGAAAAAAGAAAGAAAAAAAAGAGAAATATTACCCTAAAGAATCTGTCGAAGTAAAAACAATTATAATGACTTTTAATATCATTCAAGAACTTTCGACTAACCAATTCTCTCTGTAATAAAGGCATAAATGTACGATGATCGAGTTTTTAATCGATTTTCTATAATTATTCGCATGTGAGACAGTTCAGACTGTTGCGCTTGCGTGTACGTCTCTGTGTGTACGTGCGCGTTTACGTGCACGTTTTTGAATGTACGTGTGCTTGTGCGTGTACAGAAAGTAAGTTTAATGTTATCCAATAAAAGAGAAAATAACGTAACGATAGGAAATCAGAAACGGAGGATCGTCGAACAATACTCTTTTTCTTTTAATGGGATCACAGATCGAATGGAATCACACGAGAATCGCGAAGCCTTCTATGTTCTCGTCGACGTCGACGTCGACGTCGACGACGATGAGGTATCGACGAAGTGATCTATGCTACAAACAGAAATCGTACGTTTCTGAAATACAAATGGACATATGAGGATGTAATATTCGTAGAGAGGTACATCGATTGAAGGATTGGTTGCTTAAGAGAACTACGTCGATCGATCGATCGATCGATCGTTTGTCTTATTGCTGAGGAATCAATAAATGAGCGAGAGAGAGAGAGAGAGAGAAGAGATAGATCGATGAATCGATCGATCGATCAATCATTCTACGATAGGCAGATATACAGATAATTCTGACAATAAGCCATGAGAGAAAGAGAGAGAGAGAGAGAGAGGCCTTTGTCTATTATTAAAGGCAGAAGAAGCTACCATATATAGACACGCTATATATCATGGTATAGGTAACAAGCAAACTCTAACGATCCAACGGGCGACCCCAACATCGGAAATTCTCTGCATAGTTCCGAGTACGTTACTGATCAGTCCCGGAACCGGACCAGTCTTCAGTCAAACGTTAAAGGCTGATACAATCGATGGAAGATACAAAGTAATTTAGATTGAAAATACGTGGCGATCGAGTTAAGGATTCGAGAAACCTTCAAGCCAACTCGTAAGACTTCCTCTTTGACTAACGAACCAGAAAGATAGAGAGAGAAAGAGAGAAAACGAGAGAGAAAGAGAGTGAGAGAGAGAGAGATGAACAAAAAAAAAAAAAAAGAAAGAAGAAACGTCAAGTCTAAAAAGAAGGAAGAAATTTTTCATAACGTTTTGCCACGTATCGTTCGAATAAAACTCAAAAGATCGATCGTGAGGACGTTTAAAAATGATTTAATGCCAACTAGCTACATAGCTAGCTAGCCTAGCTAGCTATAGAGAGAGAGAGAGAGAGAGAGAGAGAGAGAGAGAGAGAGAGAGAGAGAGAGAGAGAGAGAGAGAGAGAGAGAGAGCTTGCTTTCCGCGGAGTTGGCAACCGAGAGAGGGAGAAACATCGGGGTAAAGCAACTTGTTGCACACGCCGCGCCGGTGACACACAACGCCTTTACGCGAAAGCTCGTGTCTAAAAGCTCGCCGCCTCATGTTAGCGCCACCTAATCCGTTTCCCACTGACTTTTCACGCTGGTGATTTGTCACGCTGAAACTACTTTCGGACACAGTCCACGATTTTCTTCTCATTCAATGGAACTATAATTTAAAAAAAAAAAAAAAAAAAAAAGAAAAAAAAAGAAAAAAAAGAAAAAAGACAAAAGACAAAGAGAGAGAAAAAAATGTAAGAAAGACAAAGACAGAGACAGAGAGAGACAGAGAGAGACAGAGAGAGAGAGAGAAAGAGAGAGACAGGGAGACGGAAGAAGAAGAAGAAGCTAATTCGTTTCTTAAATAATCGAATATACGTCATATCTTTAATTTGGAAGAAAACGGCAAAGTATATTAATTCATAACGTCCAGTTATTTCATTTGTGACTTTACCTTGCAGTTAGGACTTCGTCGTACGTGAGCAAACAGGCTGTCAAGCTGAGAGGAACTCGCCTTGATTAGGACGACATCCAGAAACCTTCCTGGCCTAACATCCAACTTACTGTTTAACTTTCTACTATGTACACAATCAATAACCGAAGAAACATTCGAAATTCTCGGAGACTTACTATCTTCTTCCTTTGGAAAATACAAAAACTTTGATAACTCATCGAAACCCGGAGATACTCAAGACTTGGGATAGTATTCTAACCAAGTAAGAAAATTACTATTATTATTATTACTATTATTATTATTATTATTATTATTATCATTATTATTAATATTATTATTGTTCTTGTTATTGTGTATATTATTATTATTATTATAATTATTATTATTATTATTATTATTAAAAGCATATTGAAGATCAGAACGAGATATAAAATTTGTATTAGATGTCGATCAGTATTATTATACTTTTCCATAATGATAAATATATTTTAGAAAAAAGTTTGATCGAGTAAACACATAGGATCAATATAAATTCAGGATTGATAAATCGTCGATAATTTTTCTTCGCGAGTAACCAAACAGAGAATGATGATAAACGATCGATCATAGTGCGTAACAGCAGCATATATTAAATCGCTTTATATCTCGAGTGGGATGCCCTTTAAAAACAAATCACGTGATACCAGTTTGAATACCAATGGATAAAGAAATCAAAGTTACTCGTTAGATTGATTGAAGGATAGGATTAAAGCATAAAAGTGAAAATATCGTTAATGAAGTGGATCAAAAATCTTTCGAGTATACGACCGTGTATAGCTTGTTCTATCCTTCCACAACCTTCGATACCTCCATCTCTATTTCCTCATCCTCTTCCTCTTCCTGTTCCTCTACCTCTTCTTCCAACTCTTTCAGCTTTCGTGGACGAACAAAAGCACGAGATTGGATTGGAAGAAGAGAGAAACGGCTCGTTTACGTCTAACATTTCCACGTTTTACCTCCTTCTACTCTCTCTCTCTCTCTCTCTCTCTCTCTCTCTCTCTCTCTCTCAGTCTCTCTCTCTTTCTCTCTTTTACTCTACTCCCCTTTTCGATAGACCGAATCGATGTTCGATGTTCTTTGATCGCACCATTACCGAAATTGTTCGATATTTTCTCCACAAAAATGCAGCTCTCTCTCTCTCTCTCTCTCTCTTTCTCTTTACAAGAGAGAGAGAGAGAGAGAGAGAGAGATAGAGAGAAGGATATAAAAAGTATTTAAATATACTCTGAACGAAGAAAAATCCTTAATTGTACAACTTGTTGTGAATGTAAATTACAAGTGATTCAAACGATGAATTGATCGATAGAATTTTCCTTTCTATCCGCCATTTCTTTTCTCTCTCTCTCTCTCTCTCTTTTCTTTTTCTTTTTTTTCTTTTTCCTTTTTCCTGTGAATAAAAAGAAAAAAGAAAAAAGGAAAAAAATGAATTCCATTTCATTCATAGGTAAATAAAATCGGACGGGCAGAGGGAAATCGTGTTTGTTGGTATTAATCTCGCTGAAAAGATTAAAGTATGGATTATATAGCGAGAGGATTAAGAGTCCAGGGCCGTTAAGACCAACTATATTCTCGTAGCTCTCGCAAGATTTCCTTCTCTTAGTTGTTTCCCGTCCCTCCTCCTCCTCCTCCTCCTCCTACTCCTCCCTCCCACCCCCCTTCCTGCCCCTGAATGCATTGAGAAATTCAAGCCAATGCAAATCAGTGTGCTCTCTCTCTTTCTCTCTCTCTCTCTCTTTCTCTCTCATTCCTTCCTCTTCTAACCCCTTTCTTTCAGTCTACTCTCTCTTCTCTCTTTCTATTTCTTGTCACCTCCGATCGAAACTCTGTTCACTACGAGAGAGGAAAGCGAGTCTAACACAATGGCGAGAACAAGAGAATATTGAATTTCTATGGCTTTCTTTTACCGTTGTCTTTTACTCGAACTGGTAATTAATTTGATTAGACCAATTCTGTGGTAGACAGTAATATATAAATCCTTCAATTCTCAAGAATAGATAAGTATAAATTCTTTAAGGATTTTTTTATGATGAAGATAAAGAGGAAGGGAAAACGAAAGAGGGAGAGAGAGAGAAAGAGAGAGAGAGAGAGAGAGAGAGAGAAATAGAAAAGGAAAAAGAAGAGAGTATGAAAAAAGTTCTCATCTCAAGCTTGTCCAACATTCTCTTGAAGAGAGAACGAGCGAGAAGGAAGGAGATAGAGTTAGATTTAGAGAGTGCAAGAGAGAGACAGAGAGAGAGAAAGAGAGAAAGAGAGAGAGAGAGAGTGAGAGAGGAAACGACATTAGCAAGTGGTAGGTACACCTAAATCTTAGCTAATAGTTTCGTCTTGTCGGAGCCTCGACTCGCGTAATTTAGCTTCATAGCCTCATCTACGTAGCAGCTAGAGCTCTTCTCTTTACCCCTTTCACCCTCTCACCTTCTCTCTTCTACTTTCCCCATAGTCTATGCTCTCCCCGTAGCCCTTCTACCCTTTCCCCTTGACAGAAGTAACGCTAAGGTAGTAGCGGAACAGCAACACCTCGGTAACACCTCCTATCCCCTTCCCCTATTTTCCACCCCCTACCCTGTTCTTCCTCTCTCTCTCTCTCTCTCTCTCTCTCACTCTTCTCGTAAAAGGCAAGGGTGGTCTCCATCCTCATCCCCATTTACTACCCTCTATCCCTACTCCTATTCTTAGTCCCTACCAACCAGGACCGGTATGTCCTCTCGAGCTAGGAACTTTGTATCCCTGTCTTACGAGAGGAGAAGCAGCAAAGTGGTGCAAGGTAGTCCCGACGGCAATGTTCACTATATTAACACCTCCATCCAACCTTAATGAATCCCTCAGTCTAGGGAACTGACTAAAGGGAGTAAGATAGAGAAGGTGGAGGAGGAGGAGGAAGAAGAAGAAGAAGAAGGAAGAGGAAAAGGAGGAAGAAGGAGTAGGCGAAGGGATGAGTCGAAGGAGAAGAGATCGTAGTTCCTTCTTCCGTCTTCGCCTAACGGCAACGCCGTCGTCGTCGTCGTCCTCGTCGTCGTAGCCGTCGTAGTCATCCCTTCTTCCTCTTTCCAAGTCGTAAATATCTCTCCCAGACCGGCTGGAACATTTGAGCACGTCCTACTTGTTCTTACCCTCTCTCTCTCTCTCTCTCTCTCTTTCTTTCTTACCCTTCAACATAGATTCGCCAGTTTCACGGACAAGCGTCGCCCGTTCTTCACGCGAATCACCCTTCTCCCCCTTAATTATGTCGTCAGAGAGATATTGTGCCAACTATCCTTCTCTCTCTTACTCTCTGTCTCTCTCTCTCTCTCTCTCTCTCTCTGTCTCTCTCTCTCTCCTTCCCTGTCTCTATCTTCGTCTTTCTCGTTTCCTAGATCGGTCCCTTCCCAACGATTCCATTGTTCGAGATCCTTTGTTTGAAAAATGGAAAATTTTACACTTACGATCGAGTTAGTCTTTCTCGCACGATCGATCCTAATCCCAAGGAAAATTCAACAAGAGAGATTCTCTAGATTCCTCCAAAGAGTTTTATTTAAGCTTCTTTGAAAATGACAAAATCCTATTCGAGGGGACTTTTAAAGATCCCGCTAAATCAGATAAATTATTTTTAACTTTTATAATCAGATTACATCTTCTTAAACGATTCGAGTATATTATTTCTATTAGGTGTAATAGATTTGTTATTCGTAATAGAATCTTCTATAAGATTGAACCTGATTTCAATTAGGTATATATACTATTGTGAGAAAATCGGTAATTACCTATACGAAATAAAATATGATTCTCTCTTTCTCTCTCTCTCTCTCTCTATGTGTGTATATATATATATATACATCTTTTTAACTTCAGTATATTTTCAGTATGATACACCTATTTAATTTCATTTTCTACCTATCCAAGAATAGAACTTTACTCGTTTTCGATACGTTCGCAATTCCGTGGATTTCAACCTAATTAACTCTCAAAGTGGTCATTAAAACTTTGGCGGCATAGTTTCGGAAACGTAATCTTACATTCTTAGCTAGCTACCTAGCCGTGGAAAAGGGAATGGATTCGTTTATTAAAAAGGTACGTTTTTCTTGTGCGCGAAACTTTTCTCCTCCTTATCAATCGATACCGGAGAAGCGTGAAGAAGTTTGTGACTTTCGAACGCAAGTCTTGACGTTGTAAATTCTTCTCCTTCTTCTTCTTCTTCTTCTTCACCCTCTCCTTCCTATTTTAGAATTCTTGTGATTATAAATATTTTTCAAGTTAAAAGAACAGAAAAGAGAAAAGTTCGGGATCGTTGATAGGAAAAATATCAAAAGATATTTTATTTTTCATCTCTCTCTCTCTCTCTCTCTCTCTCTCTTTTCCTTTGTCTTTCTTTTTTTCTTTAGCACACAATGATAAAAGTTCTGTAATCTTGATTAGAAAAACAGATCTGGCTTTTTTTTTTTACCACAGCATCCTCCTCTTTCCTCTTTCTCTTTCTTCCTCCCTTTTCTCACCCTCCCTTTCTCTCTTCCTTTTCTTCTTTCTCATAGTTCGTTCCATTATGCACATACGGTCTTCGCACCACAAGCTATCTCATAACCCGTTCTACCTTTTACCGTTCGCGGAGTGCGACGTTATACCCCCATTTTCTCTTAAAGTGTCCTATCTTTCCCTCTCTCTTTCTCTAACATATACACACATACACACAAAAAGATATATATATATATATATATATATATATATATACTCTAGTGTGTCCTCCCAACGGCGAGCTCGACACTTTTGCGTGACGTACGAGCGTTTACGAGAGCCTTACTGGAGCCGAAAATTTCCAAAGCTCCGAGACGAAATCTTCGGTCTCGACGGATGAAAGAAGAGCGTGAATGAAAGAGAGAAAAAGATGGATAGAGAATGTAAAATAGAAAGAGAGAGAGAGAGAGAGAAAGAGCAATCTCATACTCGTTCAGAGGACAAATTATTTCCCCATTTTATGGTCGGCTAAAATATAAATCAAGTTCTAAATTAAATTCCTCGTCCCTCACCAACCGAAACCGATTATAACGAGCATTTTATAACGTGCAAGTGTGAAAGAGATGAAGAGACAGAGAAAGAGAGACAGAGAGAGAGAGAGAGAGAGTAGAAATGAAAGTATGTATTGTAACACGAGAGTACTCGCGCAAGTCCACTTTTCCCAATCGGTATTATATTGAGGGTCTTCACAACCCCCTCTTTTTATCGATTTTCTCGAAGCCAACGAAGTTGTCACAGTTTTTTTTAACAATCGAGAAGAGTCCACTTATTTTTCTGTCTCATCGATACCTAACGAGAAAAAGAGAGGTGACAAATATTTATCTTATAAGACGATCATACGATACGAAAATCACAGTCATGAATTATATCCTCAACCTGATTAAACTTTAAAAAGATCACAATAATGGTAATATATCGTGATAAATTATAACGAAATGATTTTAAAATAGATATGATCGCATAAAAAAAAAGAGTTGAAGTATCGAATTTATATATATATATATATAAACAGAGCGAAAGATATATTATTGAAATATCTCATCTTCTATAAACGATAAGAAAAAAACGAGAATACATAGAGAGATATTTGTAATTGAAATAATTTATATCTTATAACAGAGCATGGAAATTGAATTAATTTACAATTAATATATTAAAGAAGAAAAAAAAAAAAGAAAAAAAAAGAATAGATAAATAAATTAAAAAGTACGTAAATTAAAATATAAAAAAAAAAAAAAAGAAAAAGCAGAAAAAAACTAAGCAAAAATTAAATAAATTAATATAAACGCACATGTTATTTTCTCGTTATCTCAGATATACATATGTTGTAGATATACTACGATGATCTAATACATGAAATTCTTTGAATAAAAATTCGATAAAAAGAAAGATGGAAGAGAAAGGGAGAGAGGGAAGGAAGGAAGGAAGGAAAGGAGGAGTAGTAGACATGACGCAAGAGTGCTTTCGTTTCGAGTTTACCACATTAAATAATTAGTAATCAGAGAAAAAGGATAGAAAATCGAGGAGAAGGAGAATACGCTTGCGCGGAGTTCTCCCTTTCCCTAACACAAATATTTCTCGATCCGCGGGACATGAATGCTCGCTCAAAAAGCGAGCATTCTCCTCCTCCTCCTCCTCCTCCACTACCCTTTTCCTCTTCTATCTTCTCTCACCATCCTTTGAGCATTTCTCTCACACTAGTCGCGACGGCTAATGAAAGCGCGGTTTTACTAATCCTCCCAAATATTTTTTAATAAAAACGCACGCGAGAATTCACGATATAACGCATATATATAAATATATATATATATATATATATATATATATATATATATATATATATATATACGTATATATGTATACATATGTAAGAAAGAGAGAGAAAAAGAGAGAAAGAGAAAATCAAAGCTGTAGCCTTTTGTTTCGCTTTTTAAATCTTTATAATCTGTATAACGCGAACGTACCTTCTCATCTCATTTTCCTCTCGTCGATGTATTATAGAAGATTATGATGGTGTTGCACGCGAGATTCTATTTTTCTACTTCAAAAGTATAAGAGTTAGAGAGA
>NC_140826.1:3560000-3570000 GCF_050613455.1 Vespa mandarinia | reverse complement strand
GGGAGAGAGAGAGAGGGCAACGGAAGAGGGCTTTACGAGAGAGCCGGGCCATCTGCATGGCCCATTGTTATCTTGAACAATAAAAGCGGCCGTCGCGGATCGGGGGTGATTCGGAGGGTAGATCCCAACTGAGGGAGAGGTAGGGGATCTGAACGGGTTGGTTGCTAGTAGACGGAAAGGGTGCAGCTTGTTGTCGGTACGTTTAATCTTCGTACTTCGACGTGACCAAGAGAGAGAGAGGGTCACTCGACGAGGTCAGATAATTGAATGTACGCGTTTCCGTCGTTGACGAGAGAGGACCGACGCGCAAAGCCGGTACCACTTCCGTTCCTATCTGCGGAAACTCGCTTACTTAAATCCCACCCACCCACCCTCTCTCCCTCCCTCCCTCACTCCCTTTCCTCTCTTCTCCATTTCTGCCCTTGCTTTCTAGCAGACTACCGCTGGTTTGTTCGTTGGTTCGTTCGTTCGTTCCCGACGAGTTCAGCAATAACTGAAACTGCCTAGTTGGAGAGGATGTTCTGGAGTATCCTGAAGTATCCGCTCGAATCACACCTCTCTCTCTCTTTCTCTCTCTCTTCCTCCCTCTCTCTCTCTCTCTCTCTCTCTTTCTCTCTCTCTTTCTACGTTAAACTCGTCTCAACACGTTACGACGGCTTCAAGCTTGACAAGAGCAAATGTTTAACCTTCGCTCATATTGTCGAACCCACCCCTCAAGGCAACCCCATCTATCTATCCACCATCCATCCATCCATCCATCCATCCATCCATCCATCTATCCATCTACCCATCCATCCATCCATCTTTTCGTCCAATAGTAGCTACGAGATAATCGTGCGAAAATCGTGTTTGGCGAATCGATGTTACAACCACCATATGTATCGATCCTCCTCCTCCTATTACTACTAGACTACTACTACTACTACTACTACTACTATTATTACTACTAGACTACTACTAGTATCACTATACCACACTACCAACTTCACCACTATCATGACTGTTCTTTCGTCGAGACAACTTCGAAATTGCCATGGGTCCCAGGGGAGAGTATCTCTCTCTCTCTTTCTCTCTCTCTCTTCTCTTCTCTCTCTTCTCTTCTCTCTCTCTCTCTCTCTCTCTCTCCAAATTACAACCGAGCATCCAGAAAATTTACATCGATGGACAAAGAAACATCGAACGTTTAATGATAACTGATATGCGTTGGCCGCTTGAATTGCAGTGGACAGTGAGCGATGGACGGAGGGCGGCGATCCGCCCATCTCTTCGTTTACTGTACACAGAGCAACAGCAATGGGTTCAATGAAACCCTTGTCCATTCATTTTCCACTCACGTATCTATCTATCTATCTATCTATATATATATATACATACACAGGCGCACACACACACACGCACCACCCTTCCCGCATACACTACATCTATACCACATACGTACATACAATATGCAACGCGGTTTACTCGCGAACCGGAGAGCACCAAAGCTTTTTAATGAAATGAATTCTCCGGCATTTTTAAATCGTCGAAAAACTACGAAGATGGCCAACTCTTAACGCGAAACACAGGGTTTTTCCTTTAATTAAGCGCATTCACCTTTCCATTTCATTTCGCTCGAGCGTTTCCCTAATCGTATCTTCGATCGACCGAACGATTACTGCCGATTAATTATCTCCCGTTTTTGCGTCATCGCAAACAAGACTACGGTAAATAGAAAGATGTTGCTCGGTGTGAGTGATATTAACTGTGTCGATGAGATTATAACGCGTTAATAGAGAACAGTTTATTTAAGCACGTTCATAAATCTATATGAACAACCATATATATCGTCGTATTTATTTCCATATTAAATTTTAATTTTTATTACAAGCCGTACGCGCAATTTTTCTTTTTTTTTTTTTTTTTACTTTTTCTTTTTTCACCGCGAAAGCCATATCACCTTCCGTAGTATTTTTTTTTCTTTTCTTTTGTTTTTTTTTTTTTTTTTTTTTTTTTTATTTTTTTATATAGAAATTACAATATATCGACCGGTGACGGTCAATTAGTTGCAGAAGAAGTTTCGACTTTGTGAAAGTTAAAAAAAAAAAAAAAAAAAAAAAAAAATTCTTTTATATTCTTCAACGTCACGGAGTATAGGAGAAAAAAAAAAAAGAAAAAAAAAAGAAAAAAAGAAAAAAAAAGAAAAAAAAAGAAAAAAAAAAGAAAAATAAAAAAAGAAATCGTACTCATCTCGCTTTGTCCAATTTTCTAATAGAATTTTTTTTTCTTTTTTTTTTTTTTTTTTTTTTTTTTTCTTTTTTTCTTTTCTTTTTTCCCCTACCAGCTTGAACAAACGAATAGCAACGAGTCTCAAATTGGAATTTACAAATCAATGGTCGGAGAAACATCGTTGGTCCGATAGTCGACGATAACCGATACGTTTCGGAGGGGAACGGGAACGATAGAGGTAGGGGAGGGAGAGCAGGGATAGCAGGAGAGTTTGCTTGAGTTGTAGCGGACAGTGAACGATTGGCAACGCGGGCTATCTTTCTCCTCTTTACCTATACAATACTCGATGCATTTACACGCTTACATTCTCGCATTGCTGGATACTAAACGAAATTCTCTCACGTTGACCTATTGCTGTAACTTTATTTACAAGTATACACATCGACTCTTTACTGGAATCCTATTATCCCGTTGTATTTATTTTTAATCGTTTGTTCTCCCAAACGTACGACCGCGAGAGGAGAAATCGACTTTATCTCTCTCTCTCTCTCTCTCTCTCTCTCTCTCTTTGTCTCTCTCTCACTATCTCATTCATATCTTCTTTGTCTCAAAACAAGACTAGTATTCTGGGAAAAAAGCGAAAAGAGAGAAAGAGAGAGAGAGAGAGAGAGAGAGAGAGAGAGAGAGAGAGAACGAACGATTTCGAAGAAAGTCAACCGATGCATCGCAAAAGTGAGGAACGTTTTACGATGCCACATCCCCTTCCCTCCCATTCCGTTATTCCTCCCGCACATATCCTATCTCTTGTCGAGCTACCGCTCAGCCAAACATTCGATATCTCGTTCGACAGAATTACGATATCCAACGTTTCGTTCTGACCGAAAATCCATCGGTCAAATTGATGTTGCTAGAACGAATGGATGCATTCAGAGAAGAGAGGAGAGGAGAGGAAAAGGAGAAAAAATATATGTATATGCAGGTATATATACATATGTATATATGTATATATGTATATATATATGTATATATATATATATATATGACTTTTCCTTTCCCTTTCATATTAATTTCTCCAAGAATATTTCGTTGAATTTTTCGAACGTAAATATAAGCATAACTTTTCTCTCTTTCTCGGTTAGGTATATACCAAAATTTTCTACTATCCCGAATTTGTGAAAATTACGAAATAACGAAATACTCTTTCTCTTTCTCTCTCTCTCTCTCTCTCTCTCTCTCTCTCTCTCTCTCTCTCATTTTCTCTCTCTTATGTTTCTTCAACTCTAAAAGTAGGAAATAATCGTGAAACCGCAGGGGCAAATATAAAGGACATTACTGTTGAACTCTAGTGCATCGTACAATTGCGAGAGCAACTGTAACGCAAGACGATGAGGAAAAATAACGAAAAGAAAAGAATATAAAAGAAAGTAAAATAAAATTAAAAAAAGAAAAAAAAAGAGAAGGAATACAACGAAGGGAGTAAAGGGATTCTCTGTGTTTTTTTTCTTTTTTCTTTTTTCTTTTCTTTTTTTTTTTTTTTTTTGCTCCTTTTCTTTTTCTCCACCAGAAAATCTTTTCAATGAAGAGCCCAGACAAACACAGAAAATACAAACACAGAAAATACATACAGTACCCGTCTGGGATATCTTGGCGAACATGTCGGCTCGCTCGAAAATTATCAATGTAAATCGGACGCGCGAATCGCTGCTAGAACACTCGATCGTTTTCCCTAAATTGTGGCTGCGAACAACGACACGAGGGAACGAATGAAACGATCGATATATATATATATATATATACATATACATATACATATATATATATATATAGGGTTTCGGCCGTTTCCACGCGAATCCTATCGCTCCATAATTTTCACTGCGATTGTTTTTTACGAAAAGAATGAGGAGGAGAGGAGATGGGGAAAACGAGATCGTGTTACGAAAAAAAAAAAAAAAAAAATAAAAAAAAAGAAAAAAGAAAAATACACTTTCGGGCAAAAGCTGAATATCCGTAACAGGCTATCCCACCCTCTATCGTTTATGTTTTATTTATTTTATTTCTTTTTGTTTTTTTTTTTGTTTTTTTTTGTTTTTTTTTCCGAAAAAAATGACGAAAAGAAATAAAAATAAAAATAAAAATAAACATAAAAATCAAAATGAAAATCAAAATAAAACACTAACACGCGACAGAGCACATCCGTTATTTCAAGTGAGATAAAGCGCGTGCGAGAGAAAGAGAGAGAGAGAGAGAGAGAGAGAGAGAGAGAGAGAGAACAATGAATTTGTTCATGAAATTGCATTGGTCATTACTGCCAACATTTCTAGCACGCACTATCGAAAGTTCAACCACTATTTCTTGCATCCCTTAGAGTTCCCGATCGCGTGAGGTTATCGAGCCGGTCTGTGAGCTTATCGCAAGAACTTTTACATGCTCGTCGATGAAATTCAAGCTTTTTCGTTGGGAACAGAGGCCAAAGTTCAAGCCGTTAAAGTCAAATAACTGGAACCGAAATGAGCTCGATATCGTGTACGCAGAGCTTTCGAAAGAAGTTGAGACAAAAAAAAGAAAGAAAGAAAGAAAGAAAGAAAGAAAGAAAGAAAGGAAAAAAGACAAAAAGAAAGAAAGAAATGGAGAGCGAGAGAAAGAGACAGAGAGAGAGAGAGAGAGAGGGAGAAAGAGAGAGAGAAAGAGAGTCATTAGGGAGACTCGTCTCAAGCACAACAGTGTTCGCGAACAACGCTTGCACGCAGCAGGCTGCCAACGTAATGCGGTGACATGTGGCCCTAGCGAAAAAATTACGTAAATTAGTGTCAATTGCGGTGCGAGGAGAGGCACCACCGAGAATGACGACGATGAGAGAGAGAGAGAGAGAGAAAGAGAGAGAGTCAACGAGGACGACCGAGGGTTGGCCAGCTAGTGGAAGGGATGTTCGAGGGTTGGAGGTTTGATGGTGAGGGATGACATGGGCGGACTGTGGGATCGCGGCCTTCGTTGGAAGCCCTCGAAGCAGGAGGATTGGAAAGGAGGGTGGGAGGGGGCTCGCTGAGGGGTGAGGCTGGACGATGCCAGTGGTGGCGGATGCCAGTGGGACTGTGTGTGATTGATGAGGCAGTGATAGCGACGGGTCTGCACTCGACACCTCGCTACTGCCACCGAAACAATGCATATTCATCGGACGTATAAATAATGCCTGTTTAATACATAAATATACATTAACGCTCAGCTTCCGGCTAGCATGCTGCCACAGATCGTTGTCACAGAGATCTCTGCTAGGGTACTTACGTTATACGTATAGGGCTCTAACACATCGTTAAACCAAGTCAAGTGGCTGCTGCTACTACTAGTATTACTACTACTACTACTACTACCAACTGCTACTACTACTAATACTACTATTTCTTTGCTTTTTCGTTAATTTCTTCATATCTCTTGATGAATGAAATGAAATAAATAATTAAATGATTAAAAAAAAAACAAAAATAATAATAATAATAATAATAATAATAATAATAATAATAATAATAATAATAATAATAATAATAATAAAGAAAGAAAAAATTAAAAGGAATTATAGAACTGGCTTAGCAATAACCTCCTCGAAATTACGTAATGCGAGAAGAGAAAAAGAAAAATGTGAAAGAGAGAGAGAGAGAGAGAGAGAGAGAGAGAGAGAATCAAGATGGATACACGTTCTCGTTACTGTTTCTCTCTTTCTCTCTCTTTGTTTCTCTTTCTTTTTCTCTTTCTCTCTCTCTCTCTCTCTCTCTCTCTCTCTCTCTCTCTTTTTCTCTATGTTTCGTTCTCTCGCATAGCCCGTTTCAATTAAATTCGCGGCCAGAAGAACAACAATTGCTTGGCACTTTGTTCTTCGCCCATCGTAACTTTTTCTTTTTTTTTTTTTTTTTTTTCCTTTTTCTTTTTTTTTCTCATCGTGAAAACTTTCGCGGACTGTTTTAATTAGACTTGTTCCATCGCTACTTTCTTCCTTCGAAGTTTTCTTCTTTCTATCCGGATTCAAGCGTGTCGCTCGATGGCTAATAGAACGAACCGAGGAGAATCGATGTTTCCTCGTTAGGAACGAGAACTAGCAGTCGATCCTTGGAAAATCGAAAAATTCATGCCTTTTATCTCTTTCTCTCTCTTTCTCTCTCTCTCTCTTTCTTCTATTTTCCTTTTTCTTTTTTTTTTTTTCTTTTTCTTTTTTAACATAATCCGACGACTGCACCGTTTTATCTACGTTAAAAGAATTGACATTTATATACCTAAATATCTAATATAATCACTGATATATAACTATTCCATATAAAGGCATAAAAATTGTCAATTTGTAAAATAGATCGATTGGGACATGAATCGAGGGGAAACGACTCGGAAGGACCGTATATATAAGAGGAAAAAGAGATCGAACGTCGAAAGGATCTGAAACGATGCTGGGATCAAAACGGACGATATTGCAAGCGGGTTATCCTAGTGTCCAGGAGCTGTGAGAGCCCCGGGGCCAATTCGACGAGATAGACAAAGGAGGAAAAGGTGGTACCATGGAGAGAAAGATAGAAAGAGAGAAAGAGAGAGATGGAAAGAGGAAGGAGAGGGAAAAATAGGGGGAGAGAGAGAGAGAGAGAGAGAGAAAGAGAAGTAACATAGAGTAGTGGTAAAGGTAGGCTAGGGGATGAAAGGAGAAAGGGAGAAGCGGAGAATTCTCGTAAAACAAGCTTTCCCGCATGACGCTTTTCGAACGTACTCGACGCGGATTTCGATGCAGAAAAGTGCGCTCGATGGCCCCGAAAGCGGCTACTGCACCGGCAACATCCTCTGGAGCAGCCTTTGCGGTATTTCACGCTCACATGCAACACGGGACACATGGACGCCGATCACCTGGAAAATTCAAGCTGGTCGATCTAGCGGAACCTACCGGAAGTGTCACACGAAGAATTTCCTGTTAACACGTATAGAAATATCTATCTGTTCTACGTAGGATATATCACACGTATATCTACGCGTGTAAATGTCTATACAGGGAGAAAAAGAAGCAAGGAAGAAAGAAAGAAGGATAAGGGTTGTGTCTTCGATCGTTGGTTGGTGTGACCCTGAGAGGATGGTCTCAAGGATGACCAGTAGAAAAGTTATGAAGGGAAACATCTGGCACTCATAAGCAAAGTATTGCTTCGAGCACGTGGACTTTTTGCAATTATAGAGACGTTCCTTCCTCAGAACGAACGTTTTAGCTGAACGGGGTCGCTCAGCAGCTACCGCTACTACTACCACTACTACTACTATTACTACTACTACTACCACCATAGAAAGGAGTATAACAGCAGCACCAGCAGCGATCAGACGATGTCTTTTCTTTTTCCTAGTACGAAACGGCCACTTCGCCTCGTTATTTCGACTACGTACGTTTCTCTCTTTCTTTCTTTCTTCCATTCTTTCTTTCTTTCCTTCTCTCCTTCCTTCCTTCTGTTTCTTTCTCCCACGATAGCAATATTCTCCACAGAGGCACCACCAGCAGCAGCACACAGCAACGCGTGGATCTTTTCTCTTCGAGCCAAGGAGAGAAAAAGAGTACTCGCGAAAAATTGTAGCTATACGGAATTGAAGGAAAAATTGACACGCGAGAATGGTTAAGAAAGGAGAATGAGGAAACCGTTCCCTTTCTTACTCCTTTTTTTTTTTCTTTTTTTTTTCTTTTTTTTTCTATGCCAAATTTTCATCCCTAAAACTGCTACTTAAATTACGAAAAGAAAAAAAACACCGATAAAGTAGTGCGTGCTTTGTGTATGCGTGTGTGTATCTATATTATAATGTATATATATATATATATATATATATATATATATATATATATATATTACACACACATACACGATGTTTATACGAAATTGGAGAAAAAAATTTTTTGAAATTACAAAATTTCTAGAATAGACATTTTTCATGAATAATAAATTGTTGATATGTAATGTCGAGAAACGCATAAGATAATCAATTCATTCGAGAGAAGCGTTCAGACGTGAAACGCGTGTTAACTATTCACTGACCAATTAGGGTTCGCGTGCGACGATGGTTACACGGTTAAAGGAAGTACATCTAACAACGTTTCTCTCTCTCTCTCTCTCTCTCTCACTTTCAATCTTGCACGTGGTAACAGGTGTAACGTGTCAGATAGCGAAGAAGAAACATGCCGACGCCATGACGTGCGGAATTACGAGAAGATCGCGTGCAAACGGGACGATGAAATAGCCGCAAATCGCAGCCATTACATTATGCGGCTACCTCCTCCTTCTCCTCCACCCACATACACACCCACCCTCCCTCTCCCTCCGTCCATATTCCTCCCTTGCCCTCCTTCTCTATCAGCTCCTCCTCCTCCTCCTTCTCCTCCTCTTCTTCTTCTTCTTCTTCTTCTTCTACTTCTACTTCTACTTCTACTTCTCCTCCTTGAACACTATACTACTTTCTACTTGCGCGCAATTCCAACGATTTGCTCGGAAGAACACACTCATGTGCCATGTGCACGTCCAAGAGAGGAACATCGATCTTCAAAGAAAATCATGCCCTCTAGAAATTCAAAAAAAAAAAAAAAAAAAAAAAAGAAAGAAAAAGAAAAAATATTTAATTCCCATCACCGACTGATTGCTTGACCGACTGATTTCTACGTTCGAATTAATTCCAACCTATGGAGAGATATTTTCTAATTTATTTTCCCAACTCATTATCAAGGAATTTCTAATTTTAAAATAATAATTAGATACGTATGAAAGTGACGTAATCGTACGTATGAAAGAAAAAAAAAAAAAAAAAAAAGAACAACAACAATAACAAAATAAAATATATGATGAAACAGAGTAGACAAAACTCTAATCGTATCTTTTATTATGTTCCTTCGAAAAGTTTCTAATTATGATTATTATAAGATGATAATTATGTATGATAATAATTACGTATTATAGAGAATAATGTACATAAAAATATAAAAAAAAAAAAATATATATATATATATATATATATAAATATATATATATATACATCGTAGGACGTATGAAAGAAAATAATAAATATGTTTCTGTATGATGAAAATATTGTTAAAATAAAATTTATATTGTATATAAAAACTAAATCTAACACTATGATCGTAAAGGTACATAGAAAAGTCATCAGCAGTGAATCAACTAATCACCATCACTGTCAATGATGTCATTAGGATGTTCAGAGTAAGTAGCACGTGGCATAAAGACATTAGAGCATATAGATGTATCCATGGAACGTGCAATATCAATCTATATTAGGCTCTTCGCTTCACAAGCGATCCATCTACATCAAACTAGCTATGTGTCTCTCTCTCTCTCTCTCTCTCTCTCTTTCTCTTTCTCTTTCTCTCTCTCTTTTCCTCAATCTCTTTCTCTCTCTCTTTTTTATCGAATTCTTTCAGCGATTCCCACGTATTCAATGAATTCATTTCGTTTCACTTATGTTTCGTTATTTATAATAGAAAAATGAAACGAACAAATTAAAATCACAGACATTTACGATATTTTATATATTTCAAATAAAATGATAACACCAATCTTTCCTTTTTAATAATTCAAGTTTGAAAAAATTATACGAGTTTTCATCTTTTTAATGTCGTATGAAAATTCATAGCTAGCTTTCTCTTTGAATTAAAAATCAATTAAAATTTTAATCGAAAATGATTCTTTATCTAACAGAGAGAGAAAGAGATAGAGAGAGAGATAGAGAGAGAGAGAGAGAGAGAACAAAGAATAACTTTTATCAATTGATTTTCATTAAGTAATTTTTTGTT